>NC_068368.1:6844133-6986633 GCF_020536995.1 Dreissena polymorpha | reverse complement strand
TTGCTTGTGGGCTGAATGGATCTTTGCTTTCAATAAATAAATGCAATTTAAGAAATACGTTTGATTTAATAACTGAACAGTTGCGAATTATTAAAAGCACGAGTTGATATGGTTTCTTGTCATGTCTAATTATTCTAGTCTTGAAACTGTATTATATGTGAAAGCTTGATTTAAAATAAGTTTTTATTAATGAAAACAGTTTCCTGTTCATATTAATAAGTACACTGTTCTATTGAAATCCATCCTATTCAACCGATGTTATCTGTTTAATGAGCTCATCAGCTGGTATGCAGTTATATAGCTTTTTAAATAGCATCAATCACGATAAAATACGATTATTATTATGCGTGTTTTTGGATAAAATCAGTGCCAAGTTATTATGCCATTTAATTCGAACGTTCAGTTTTTCTTGGGACATAGTCATAGCAATTATGCTGTGCTATATTGATTGCGTTTTAACATACGAATAGCAATTTTTGCTGGATACCGAGTCTGAATATGAGTTGACTTCAGCGTGTTAATGATAGTTATGGATCCCAATTCCCGGCACGCGCTTTATAATTATCGAATGGTGTTGCTGCTAGCTACAATCATGACGTTGTCCACGTTATGACCGCGTTACCATTTCGTTGAATTTATGTTTCTTAAACGATTTCTCCGCTAGTGCATGTACACGAGCATAAGGAGAGAAAATGATTTATAATTTTGGACATACAGTATATTGCTGCTGACAATAGTGTTATAATGAGCGAAAGTATTAGCGCTATTAAACTTCAGTTTAATTGTTGTTGTGTTAATCAAATATTGTAATTGCTCGAAAAGAATTAGAAACACTGTAGTATGTTACATTTGGTACAGTTGTTGTACAGCCAGGTATCTACCACAAACACAATGCTACATCATACAAGATAATTTCTAAGACATCGTGGTTCCTGAAAGCAAGCTGATTTATTTGATCACAAAAACTATAACAGCAATACATGCATCTTCCGAATTGTATTGTTATAAAACATTAATAAAAGTTCTAGAATGTGCATGAGCCGATTGCCTCTTTTTCTTCAGTTATTCAATGTTAATATCCCAAAGCTTATGTCATGCTATAATGGTGAACGCTTCGATGTTTTTGTCTATCTTTATAGAAAGGATACAAGCATTTAATGTAGTGTGTGTTATTAAATAAAAAGACAAAGACTTCATTTTATATATACTTTATATTGGGTTGTTTTTAGTATGTCTTCCTTTGCTGTATTACAGAAATGCATGTACAAGTAATGATTAGACTAGATTATAAATACATTTTACAGTTCGAAACATGACTTGAAGATAATGAAATGCTATTTTAATTTAATCTTCGTTGCTGATAAGCATAGTAAACTGTTGTTCAAAACTATAAAATAATTATATTTTACATGGACATATTTTAATACGTTGTGCATGCGATATATAAATTGTTGTTGTAGAACTGCATTCAATAATATAATCTTTAACTTATATACAGTGATGTTGATTACCATCATTGACATTTTATCTTGCGTATTCAACAACACATGCCAACATACAATTTCTGTATAAGTGTTTTGTAAGCGTTTTCTAGATTAATACATATTCCTAGCGAAATAAACTAACACACGTATCAGTAATTTTTATCCCTGCTTTACCCAAGAACGTGTTTAATAAGTTTTGTAAATTGTCTAATACAACCGAGGTGCGTCCTTGAAGGTAAGTTCACATGAGAGCGTTTGCTTAAGCAATTTAAAAAACGAGATTAAGATCTTACTATTGTTGTTTATGTACCAATTAACGGAAATATTGTGAAATATAATTGAATTCATTCGCGTGTAAGACTTTGTTCTAAAGTAAGCTTTTACAATCCTATTCATTTATTACAAAATCTTAATTTGTTTTTCCATCAACGTATATTCTAAGTTACGTTTCCATACCATTTTGTGTATTTTATCTCTTAACACACGCTATTAACCAACCTTTCAAAGCAATGGATTTGATTTTTCCCTTCTGCATAATAGGGTATGAAACGCCAGAGAGCTAACCTATCCCGAGTGTCCGCATAGCAATGGATTGGGGTTTGCAACGAAACACTACATCATAAATAATGGTATTTCTATCTGTAAATAGACAACATTAAAATTGTTAGCAAACATGCGAAGCAGAGTGCTGTGGGGTTGGTAAGGCAGAATGCAGTGGGTTGATTTTCATGGTATCATTTAACGTAATTTCGTATTGATGTTTCTTTTAATACACTCAGACAAATACGAACATAATTGAAAAGACAGATACGAGATGCATACAAATACTTGGATTATTAAGGCTAGAATAATAAAGAAGCTTAGCTTCCCTAAAAATATGTATCTCTATTGAAGACTGATCAAGAATTATGTATTATTATTCTGACTATTGAAATATGTTACTTGTTATATTGGATTGGTAAACACACATCATATTGGTTTACTCGGCAACATGATTAAAAAATTGCAACGCTAAATACACCAACTACAATTTGGTAATGCGTTATAAATATGTTGGTAAGATATTTACCAATCTATCTGAGTGCCTAGAAAAAGGTCCTGTGGTAATAAATCGAGGACGGTACCACATGCTCCTCTCGAGAGACCAAGTTATATCAGCTGACAATATTTTCTTAGAAAAGTATATATTAATCATACGAGTGTGGACTGTTATTAGCGAATATTTAAATATCAGGTTACCCCATTCCGGCCACATTATTTTTGGAGGGATTGGTCATGAAATACTTCTTGCGGATAATCATATGTTCCTCCCCACCAACCTCTGGTTACAAAAAAGCAGTTGTCAGTTACTGGGATAAGTATGTTCATCTGTAATCCGGCTAATACAGGAAATATTTGTTGGCAATCTTACCGCCGAAATATCACTGAAACAACGTTGAAAACGACAAAAAAATGAAACAAGACATAACAAAGTATGCGGTTAAAACCAATTATCAATTTGGTGAGATCGGAAGGTTTTAACGTAATGGACCGGATGTAAGTATATGCGAAAAAGCAAGACTAATTTAGAATTCAAATAACTTAATTATCTGTAGCCATGCAACCAAATCTATGGACTTGATCAATACTCTTTAGTTTCCTGGAAAAGGTTAATGTTACTAATGTTACAAGCGCAATCTACATTTTTTACTGGGCTAAATCTTACAATTTAGAACTGTTAATTATAACGGTTGGGATAATGGTTTTCACTGCATGAATACCTTTAAAGCACCGTCTTCACTATGCATTATTGGGTCATTCATACTTAACGTAAGGTCGTCAGATGCAACAAAGTATACATTAACTTTACACACTTGTTCTCTTCTTTAAAAAGCCAACTATATTGGAAGTTATGTCAATCGCCACCAAGACCTAACGGATTTTGAGCCAACTATATTGGAAGTTATGTCAATCGCCACCAAGACCTAACGGATTTTGAGCCAACTATATTGGAAGTTATGTCAATCGCCACCAAGACCTAACGGATTTTGAGCCAACTATATTGGAAGTTATGTCAATCGCCACCAAGACCTAACGGATTTTTAATCAGCTTCAGCGTGACCTAATGTTTTTATATCTTACGATACGCGTTCATACTTCAGTCAAATATGCCTTTATTGGTATTGTCTTGTTGTCTATTAATTTGAGAAATAGCAGACGTGACGCGCAGGTGCCTAGTTACTTACCTCAAAGTCCATGAAATGCATCGATTGCCAATGAATGGTCATAGCGTGTCTTTGTTGCCGCCTAATTAAATAAATTCTCCCTGTAACAACCTGGTCATTACATGATCAAATCTACCGTAGACGTCGATATGTAATATGATAAAATGTCTTTGTTTTAAATGTCTACATAAACAATAATGCAAAGCTAAATGTCAAAGTTATGCAACGGCTATTGTGTTAAGTTTTTTACAATTATATTTTGGTATTCAATTCTCCCTTGCATATAATCACGCGACAAATCGAGACATAAATCATTGTTCCACAGCTACGCCGAACAAGCTTTCACATGATTCATGTACCATCATGTCGCTTCTCAATTTATGTGCTCAACATCGCTCAACATCGCTTTAGATCTTGGATTGATTCTTATTCATACCATACTCTCTTGTTGATCGTGTAACTGTATACATCACAATATGGTTGCTTTTATTTTCGTTTAAATAAAACGGTTGCAAGCTCTTGATAGGTAAAAATCCTGCGTATTTATATTTGTAAAATAATATCTTTGAGTTTAACCACACAAATACTTCATCAACCTGTTCTGTAGAAAACTGTTCATGTGTTAGCACCCTATTAGTGATAATACGTCATGTTCATAAGACGCTTGAATCGCTGATGATAAAAGGTTCGTATAATGGAACTCAAGAGCCAATCATTTCATAGGACCATTAATAGGGCGCAAATTATGAGCTAGCAAGATGTTAATAACTAGTCAGAGTTCCTCTTCTGTCTCACAGGCCATTGACTGTATCGAGGACATTCACCTTAAGTTACGGTACATTAATTGCATTAGAGTCTTCTGTTGAAAACGGCTCTACGCGTAGAATTTTGCCATTGTCTTCTTTGATTTGGTTTCTGAAAGCATCAAAATAACTTGTTATGTGTCTGATCAATCAGTCATTTGTCGCATGTTCCCATCTTCGATGTTTGGGACTTTTGAACAATTACCTAAAACAAACAACTGTAGTATCAGATACAATGTTAGTAACTGATAGTGTATTGGATATACACCCTCAGTGATTTCATACCATACGAGAGCGAAGCTTACGATTATATCTCAACCGACTACTGGATTACTTGGGATGTATGGAAATTAATCGGGGAATATGGAAAATAGACCATGGGCACGTGACCGCTCTAAGCAAATCGTATGAGGTCATTTGGTAGGAGGTGAGATATTGATACATCTCGTGCTGATGCAACCTAGATTCTTTCCGTCCGTCTTTCCGTCCGTCCGGAGCCATATCTTTGAATTGTCCGGCGTATTTCATTGAAACTTGGTATGAGTATATGTGTGGACAAGAGGATGATGCACGCCAAATTGCATTGTACACCATCTGTTAAAAACAGAGTTATGGCCCTTTGTATCTTTAAAAAATGCTCTTTTGTGTGTTCGGAGCAAAATCTTGGAAAGTGCCTTGGCGCATTTCATTGAAACTTGGTATGAGTGTCCAGAAGCATATTGTCGGGGGATATCAATTCAACGAATTTGCTTGTTTTCTTTGAATTAATCAATACAATCACTAAAATAATGTATAAGCGGCATAAGAACAATATTTTAAAACTAAGGTAAGGAAAACTTATTTTATTCCTTTAAGTAAATAGTCGTGTATTTAATTGTTATTATTATTACAATACAATTTATCTTAATTAGAAAGAAAACTGAAAGAAAGCTATTTAATACTCAAACAAGTCCCGGCAATAACTTTGTGTTCCCGGTTGTAGTTCTAATTCTTGTTCTTGCTTATTATGTGTCGTTCTCCGTGGCATACAAACTGTATTTATGAATGTCAGACACAATATTGTTATTTTGATGATGTCAATATATCCAATTAAGTGTTTCAATTAATGAAAACTTCCATTTTAATTGTTATATCTTCTGAAAATATGATCAGTTGAGTTTTACCGACATAATAAGGCACGAGTCATATACTCTGTTATACTTGACTTCATTTTAGAGATTAATAAGAAAATTTTAAATTTTGTTAAGAATGCTAGTTTTATCATTATTCTTTTTAAAATAAAATGAATACAAATTAAGGTACCAAAATGTTGAATGTCAAGGCTATATTTTGCAGTTTACATCATTGTACTTCATTAGCTCAAACATGTTTTTGCAAATTTTGCTGTCGGTCTGTTAAAAAATGTTTTAGGGCATTATGATATCTCATTCAAGATCGGAAAAATTAGTCCCATTTGAAATAAAGGAGTTTTGGTCCTAAATCGATTTAAAATTTGTCTTTAGCGAATGTCTGAGTCCATTCTATTTTTTTCTACATTTTCTAAACACATTTAATATATCAAACAAGTACCGGCAGTAAATTTGTGTTCCCGGATGTAGTTTGCATTGTAGTTTGCGCTTTGTTAATTTCGTTCTTCGTTTCATTTAATTTGTAATTATGATTTTATCTTATCAGACACATGATTGTTATTACCACAAATCTATACACCAGACGAGAAAATACAAATGAGGTACTATTTATATTAGCAGTACATATTCGTCGAAGATAATTCTTTATGTTTCCAATGATGGCATACCAATTCGTAAGTAATTATCAACCATTTACATAAGAATGATAACTTCCCGTTACGTTTGACACAGATTTGTTTCAAGTCAGCTACGGCAATGACACGAAATCTTTTTTATTAAACATCTTTTCTAATTAAAAACACATTAGTGTGACTATTTTGCCGGTTATGGTATACAATGTTTATTCCCAATATAATGAATGGCAAAGTATACTAAAAAACAAATTGTATATTTTTGCGGTTGTTGTTGTTTTTGTTTTTTACAGGAACTAAGATGATATAATATATAACATGATACACCGAAATTATGCATTCGTTACATGTTAAATTTTGTCAATACCTGATGGATTATATTCCAGAATTCTAATGTTCTGGAATTAACTGGTTTTTAGATCGATATATATTTACATATTTCGTTTAGAATTGAAAATCAGTCTGTGCCGTAGACGTTTATATGATATGAATAACCATGGTCACAAATCTTGAATAAAACCTGGAAATTCTGATTATTCTCATTTACAGCCTGGGGGTATATGACATCACAAATCATCGGCATCTCGTGCGACAAATAATACATGTGTGCGTTTTAATGACAAGGCCTGGTGAAACTAGAACCCAACTTAATATTTCAAATTTCTCAAAAATACGTGGAATTATTTTGTGAAACAATTTATTCAGGCATAGCTATGAAGAATTATATTTATTCATTTATAACTATAATGAATTTACGAAATTCAAAACATCCGACTACAACATTGTTATATAAACTTTTCATTATGATATATTTCTCGACAACCACACTTGAAACTGGAATTAAATTATTGCGTGTGTATATAATACGAGTAAACTTAGTTGTACGCATATTTTGCTAATTCTATAACTAAAATCCAACTGTAAGTAAATACCGATTCGAATAGTACATGCATGAATTGGCTTTTTGGGGGATGAACAGGTGTGTTATTTAAAAATACCTTTAACACAAAATAATTCAGCATATCTTATTGATATGATTGTGATTGATATGATTGTGTATTATTACTTCATATGATGATATCTTACTTAATGATTTTGTATTCATACTTACTGGATACACTTAATTTCCAGTCCTCGTTTACATCAGCTTTTTATTTCAGACTGACCAAGCACGGTATATTTCGTAATTTGGTATTGAATTGCAATAAAATAGTGAAATGCAGATTTGCAGAAAACAGTTGCAAGTGCTATATATATCCATTCTGTTTATTGATTCATCTCGTTTTACAGCGCTGCACTTATCGAAATCCATTCCATTAAGTATGATCCTAATGCTAATCCACCATCAATAATATGTGTATGTGTAACATGCTCTTTATTATTTTTCTAATCGATTGATTTAAAGCGAAATTTATGTTAAACCTTCCATTAAACAGTAAAACAGCTAAATAGAAGGAATTTCCCCCAAAACACCTTTATATGCATAAACATACAGTTTAGTTAACAATCTAAAATGGACAGGCCTGCATTATAAAATTATGCATTATTGTTGTACAAATAGATTGAGGACACCGACTAAAACATTAAACGAATTGAATATAAAAACAAATGTTGTTAGAACTGCTTATATGATTAAGCTCTTTGACACGCGACAATTCATCGGGTTTATGAATTTTTAAGCCTGTGAATACAGTAAATTAATGTCTTTGTCATGTTTTATTATAAATAAAAAACATATTTTTAAAAAACCATGTTAATGCAAGCATTACTGAAATACTTTCATATGCAACGTGTGTAAATAAGATATTCATGTTTCAACTACATCTTTAGATGAACGGGAAAAGATTTGCAAATGTCGGTCAGTCGGTTAAGTTATTCAATCTGTCTTCAATTAGGTACTAAGGTTGTAAATCCGAGATATGTCTTATTATTGCCAGTTTTGATATCGCAGAATCACGACAAAGTGCGGGATTGAATCCATTTTCAACAGAAACTTTCGATTAATTGTTGTTTTGTAAATTGCGCTGTTTAGACAGTTTTAAAATGTTTGTCCTTATTTGAACGTTTATATAGTAAAAATGTCTATAAAACTGATGGTGACTAATTTGCTGTATGATACCTTTTTAGTAATATACTAGAAAACAAACAAATCGATTCGCTGTTTTTATCATTATGCATGTCAAAGCCCAAATATGTTTGTGAGCTAATATCGCTCTCGCGATGATTGTCCTTTGAAACATTTCGAAGGTTGTTTTTGACTTTTTGACCATTGCATAGTCAAAGGCTCTTTTAGTTGATCATCTTCTTCTGTACCTGTGTATATATATATGTATATGTATATATATATTTATTTATATATATAAATATCATTATGCCTTTTACATTATAGGTAACGCACCTATTTGATCACAAAAAGGTTTTCACGAGCAAATGGTTTTTTAATGGCATACATTAACTAAGACTTCTAAAGAAACTAATATTAAAGCGCATAAGCACATACAGATTACAATATCACTTATATTTCCTTTTTCAGGATGGACTACCCTGAAGATAAAGGACCCTGATTTTTATTTCCATTCTAGCATTTATAATATTGAATCCACTGTAATATGCAAGGACAATCTTTATGGGAGTTTTTTTTACAAACAATTTCCTTTCTAAAAGTATCAAATGTGTTACGTTTCTGATATAATGTGTATTTCAGGAAAAGTGTTTTGTGAGACGTGTCCTTAAAAAATAAACTGTTCACACAATATGTCATTTTTCCAAGTTAATGCTCTCATCGTCTTTATTTAGATCGGGCATTTGGTCTTTTTTATAATTGGCTGTGTTGCGATATGACATCATTCTTCTGCTACATTCTAAGTTTCACTTCATTAATATTTAAAGTATATTGTTTTATCTGTTGATTGATATGTTCCATAAGTGTGTATTCAGTAAGAATGTTTATGAGGTCTCAGTGGCGTTGTGGATATGGACCCTCTAACAATAAAGTTTGCTAAATAAGCCAACGTTTGTCGATGCAACCGAGCTTTAAAATATAGGTAAATTGCATGCGGTTATTAAATATCTTATGAAAAGTCGGAACATGCTTCCCTTGGTTAATAAAGTAGTTACGGTCCTTTATTATTTTATATAGTTTTCTTAGTATATAAGACATTCAAAATAATAGTCTGCAACAGTTATCTTACTAAAATTAATGTCGTAAACAACTTTTAGTTTCACTTGTTGTTGTTGTTTTTGGGGGAAAAAAGTCTTTATGCTTGTTCTCTTCATTGTATTCATGTGATGATGAGGATCTGATACAATCTGAATATTGTGAAGATTCTGCCTCATTGAAAGGATTAACCTCTAACCAACATGTCCTTAAACAAGTAAATGTTGTAATCTACATCAAAAGGTCCAGACAATTTCAATTCATAAACATTTTCAGTTGGTAGATGTTCTTATTGCATTCATCCTGCTATACAATTATATCTCCGGATATGTATAATCTCTTTAACACATATTTTGTATTTCGATATATCGCGATGTTTAGTTTTTCGAATTAACTTTACGGAATCGAGAGTTATACGAATATAACAGCAATTTCTTCTTTTTAACTCTTTTTTAGCTCTCTCTTGTGATGGGAGTGTAATTCGAATACTTACCACTTTACGGTTACGATAAATAAAAACATGACATGGCCAATGCAAATAAACCAGTTATGAAAGCTGTATATACTGTGTTCGTTTTGTTTTCAATTAATGTAAAAAGCAAAATAAAATGATTAATCGAAAGTGTCTGACAAAGATTGATTTCCCTAAGACCTTTTAGCTATAGACAAACATTTATCTTTACCGAGGCATACATTTATATATACCGATAGCAACCATTGGCATTTATTATCTCATGTCATACGTGTTATAGAATAGACGCCTTGCTTGAGCAAGTATAATATTTACTTTTGGGCCTTAACGTCCTTTTTGACATTTTGAAAAGTGAGTTTTACAGGTGTACGCGTCTGTTCCTAACACGCACATACTTTAAAATACTATTGTCCCTTCAATGGTCTAAAGTGTGTGTGTGTGTTAGGAATATATGTATATTTGCTTCTAAATCACTTTATAATGCACTCAATGTTATAACTAAACCCTTGCTTTTTCCGAGTGTAAATTAAACTGAATTTCCCATTTAGTTCACTAAGACAGATAATAATTTAAATCTAACACAAAAATAAGATTCACGCAATGTTGATAATGTAAACTTTATGGAGTACGGTATGTGTACAGTCGGTACTAAACTGACCTATCATTTGACAAGAAGGTTATTCCATAGTATTGACTGCACATATAACATACCGTCGCATGAAATTATCCTCCAAGAATGTTAAGCTTAATTTTTTATACAGATTTTGCATGCGGCAGATGTATGCTTACCAATTACTCGAGGCAACCTCGTCGCAACGAAAATAATTCATAAGAAGATTTGGAAGCTAATGAAAAGTGAAAATATAGAATCTCAATGACATATTCTCCAGATAATTGTGTTTTCGGAACCAGAAACTATATAAGTTTGCTAAATGTTTATTGCGTTTCGAATTCTTTACTATTTCCAAAAATATGTAACATCGTTAACAGCATTCACTTTAAATATGAAAAAAAGTCTCTTTTTTAATTTAAAGAGGAGGAATTGTTTTTGAAATAGGCAAACTAACCTTTATTGTAGCGTGTTATTGCAATAAGTGATCATGCTTCACTGTATTTCAATTTAATATTGAACGTGCGGGTCTCAGTAGCATGACCAAACACATGCGAGAACGCTAACTAAAGTGATGATGGAAAACAGCATTTCTAAGTTGTATTTACAAAGATGAGTCCGGATTTTTACGGTTTATAAAATGGTTGTATGAAACAAAATAACTCGGATAGTTATACCATTGTTAAACATTTGGCTTAAACAATATTTATCTGGCTATTCATATACCGCATGTAAGCAATATAATAATATACAAACATACTAGCATTTTTTGACGAAATATGCTTAACAAAAGGACTGCAAAGAGTAAATTGACAGAAGTGAGAAAAAAGCTCGAAGCTTATGCTAAGTCTCTCTTCTGTCATTTTGAGATGCTGCTGATAAGGCGTAAACAATTGAGCATATAAATACAAGGTAAACAATGTCGACACAATGAATAGCGAATACTTTAAGTACATATAAGTATACAGTATCGGAATTAAAAAAGGATAGGTGAGAAACAACAAAAACGTAACAATATGATGTAGATAGCGAAATACAGATATTACGTTTGTATACATCAGCATCATTAATTTGTAATAAAGCATGAGATAAAAGTGACAGAGTTAATCGCAACTTGAGAAAGTTAAGATAATAAAAGAAACAGTTGCGGGGCGGGGCATTGTTAGTATAAATAGTTGCGGGGCGGGGCATCGATAGAAGGATCAGGTCTGTTCGTGAAATGGGGTTATGTTAAACTATATGACTATCCCGGATGAAAGACAGAACATGTTTGAATATAAGTGAATTTTTTTTCGTATGATCCATCTTTGACACCGAAGTAGTTGTAAAGTTATGGGTGGAAAACTGGAGATATTGTTGAATAGGATTGCTCTTTTTTCATTATAAATTGGGCAAGTGTAGAAAAAGTGGTATGTGTCCTCATCTCCCCACATTGACAATATTGACTTTCCAAAATGTTTTTCGCGTACAAATGTTCATTTAAGTTGCTGCAATACATTTGCAGACGTGCATGAAGAACATTCAGCGTCCGCTCGCCATCGCAGTAATGCATTGGGATTTTTCGTTTGTCTTTGTTTAGATTTGCTTTTTTAACATTTCAACAATATTGCAATCGATTTGGCAAACCGATAATTAATGAACAGCGTTAAAAAATAAACAATTCGAACACCAGGTTATATTTTATATGAATTAATGGTTTGATAAAGAATGCAGAGGAGCGAAATTATCGTCATGTATATATATATTAAAATAGTTATAAGGAAAGGGATATAGTGTGCCAACTAACACGCTTTTTTAAATAAACAACATAATGTAAACGAAAGGCATACATTATAAAATGCTGTAAACAATAAGAGAATAAAGCCAAATATGTTTAAGGTACTTTAAATCCCAGAATACGACAAGCTATTGTAGTACAATAGTTGTCGCTTTATGGTTTTAAGAATCATATCCATCAAATGTTTTCGGATGAAAACTACATCAATTCATGCAAAAGAATTTAATTCGAGTTATGCCTTTGGGAATTTCAACAATTGTATTTGGTGAGTTTGATAAATTAATAGCAAATACTTACAAAATTTAAAATTTTGCCCTTAGAGATAATTGTAATTCTCATAGTGTAGATAAATTGCTAAAGAAACCTGTGGTATTTTGGTTGGATATACATACCGATTTCTCACATGATTTTTACCAAAGCGTGAACTGAAGGGATCAAAATTCTAAATTAATGTTTCCGATTCGCAAATGTTCGTCGTTGTTATGATATTTGTGAGGAAACAGTCATGCTGAATATTGACTATGCTCTAAAATATCCATTATAGGCATCTTTTGATGATTTAAAATCCTGAAAATTGTTAAGCGTTGCAACGTGAAACGATTGAATAATTTGGAGTGTTCTGTTGCTGTCGTTATATTTTGTGACACTTCGAGGTTTGCTTATATAAAGTATAAAATACATCACTCATTGTATGAGCACGGATGGCCGAGTGGTCTAAGCTTTACACTTTTACACCATGGGACAGTGGTTCGAGCCCAGTTGAGGGTTTATTCTTTCTTTGATGTTATTCTTGTTTTTACTGGAGCTTTTTAGATCCAATGTTTAAATTCATCGATATAAAGAATTTAATGACAAACTTAAATACATGTCAAATGTGTGAAAAGGGTCTCTTTAAAAGGACTAAACATATTGTTAACTTAGTAATAAACGTATAGTTGTAACGCAACGGTGGCTTTTCAGTATTGTTATGCTTTCGTTTCTTCAATCAAAACCTACTCGTGCAAAGAGTTGGATTTCCGAAAGTGTTCCAAGCTTAAAAAATATGTTGATAATTATGTACGTATTGTAAAATATTGGTTTACAATAGCTATTAGTGACGATGACGTATAACCATCTATATTGGAAGATGATTTGACTGCCTTAAAGTATACAAAACTAATCTGGTTCGAAAATTTCATTGACTCTAAATAGGAATTTAGTTATGTGTGGATGGATAACTCACAAATCAATCCGTTTAATGTTCTGTCTTGTTTTAAACAAAGAGTTATCGTGTTAAATGCTTACCGATGTGAAAACGATATATTATTATATTTATTAAGCTAATTGTATATGAAGCAATCAAAACAACATGTTCGTTCGATTCATATTATGAAACAATTGCTTGAAAAAATATAAAAACAGCGATGCCTAACTTACGTGTCTGTGCACATAACCTGCGAATTAAGACGGATGGGTTTGATCGAGAAAGAAACTTGCGGCTCTTCAAATGATTTGACAATTATGAATGAAAGACGAATTCCACTTTTTATTGAAGTGATGAGACAAAATGATTTGTCAAAATTAAAGAGAACTGAATTAGAGTATACTTTAGTATAAGACTCATAATGTTTTAATGCATACATTTATTAATTTCAACAAATAACAGGGAAATGTTTAATTTAGGCATGTTCACTTTTGAGCCACGCACAACTATTCGCCATCGTGATGCGAATAGCAATATACAATTATATTATATGTTAAGTTTGTAAACGTATAACTTAAATATAATGCTGACATTGTGAAAAAAATATTGCCTGTATCTTTCACATTTGCCTTTGGTCGAGGTTCTCTCTGGAGTTGGAACCGATGTCAAGTATACTTAACTCCTGACTTCGTCTTCCAGAGAAAATGTAGTGCTATGTATTTCAGGGATTGAAGTTGTAGAGCAAATCTGTATATTACACACACAAAAAAGACGCTGTTTTGTCACTGGATATAAAAAGGTTCGTTTCGGTTTACATTGGAAAAACAAAATCCACACTCTATGCTTGATCCTGTTAAAACTGCAGACTATCCATGCTGTGCAAATAAACATCCCATGCATCTTGTAATATATATTCTTAAACCTAAATCTCAAACTTCATTCATTGGTTATCTCTTTGGAATACACTTACATCTATAAAAACAAGAAGGCTATAAAACAGGGTTTTAAATAGAACAAACACTGTTTAAAGCATGTTAAATTGTCTATATAACCCGTTAATTTAAAATGAAGAATATAAGGTTTGACAAATTAATAGTTGTTTAAAGCAAACGCCATTAGGTTTGATTAAAGTAACGATGTGATACATTGTTGTGAAGGGTCATTTGAATCGCAGAAATATAACTCCTCTAGGTAAGATAACCATTGTCAAATCATTGTTTCTACGTTTACTTACTCATTTATTTGTATCATTATCAACACCAAGCATAGACACCACGAAACAATAACTCAACACTTTTGTGATTTCATTTGAGCAGGACCAAGCAAAATTAAAAACAAAACAGTTATTGTTAAGGATTATAACGAAGGTGGGTTAAATATGGTAGATGTATGTTCATTTGAAAATTATTTGAAAATAGCATGGCTTAAGAGAATAGTGTCAGGCGAAGGAAATTGTTATTCACTGGCTAGATCGTTAATAGATTTAAAAAAAGTATTCAATTCTGGTTAAATGTATGCAGAAAAAATATGTTTGCACTTTAAAAAAAAATAAATGTTGGTTTGATGTTTTGAAAAACTATATATTGAAAGCTGCCAATATTGAATTGTAATGATATTCTGGATATGCCTCTTTTTTATAATCATAATTTTAAAATTAGCAATAGCTATATCTATATTAAATGTATATATGAAAGAGGTATTCTGTTTGTGAGAGACATAGTTGTGGAAAGAAACTGCTTTATTTCCGAAGAATCTTTGGATACACAAGTTGGAACAAATGTAAACTTCATATTGTACCATGGATTAATAAACATCATAAAAAAATACATTGACAATCTTGAAGACCTTCCACTTTTTGACAAAAACACTCAAGGACCTATATTACCAACTTACATAAAAACAAATAGTAACCAGCCCAAAAAAGAGAAACACATTTATAAAACATTAATTAAAAACAATGACATTCAAGCTTGTAATACTGAATGGAACTCAGAATTTTAAATATTGAATGGAAAAAAGTACATGAACTTGTATTCAATCTAACTAAGGAAAATTATATCAGATGGCTCCAGTTCAGAATAGTCCACAGAATATTGGGAACAAAATCCCTAATATTCAAAATGAAAATTGTTCCAAATAATATATGTACATTCTGTAATTTGGAAGTTGAAAATAGAATGCACTTGTTCTGGTACTGTTCATATACCCAAGAAATTATTAAATTTGTTGTTGATATTGTTCGTAGAAGTAGACCAAGCAGACATATTCAAAGTACATGTCAGGATCTAGTACTTGGAATTATTAATTCAAAAATGAATTATTTCAATAAACGCTAGATCTTTTATTGTCAAAGAAAAAACAGAATCCCTTCAAAATACGGACTTGTAAACAGAATGAAACAAACTTTTGAAATTTACAAACAATACAATTAAATCAGAAGAAGAATTAAAAATATGGTCTCTTGTTAAAATATATACTGACATCTCATATAATGACATAACTAATCATAACACATAATATAAATAATGCTTATAACATATTTATTTGTTGTCGTTGTTGTTAACTCTGCATTATCAGTTTTAGTATACAATGCAATCCAGCACTTACTATTTAATTTTCTTATATGCAATATTTTATGTTCATTGATATACATACTTATATTCAACATTAATTTAGTTTGTATTGTACAAACTTGTGTTTTTTGTTGTTGTAAAATACTTGAACTATAACACTATTATAATATTATATGAATGTATGTTGAATGTACTACAATTATATTTATTATATTATATTTATGTACCCATCAAAAAAGCTTTACATTAAATACTTTGTTTTATGTGGGTTTTGTTTGTAAATTACTTGAACTAAAGCACAATTATAATATTATATGAATGTATGTTGAATGTACTACAATAATATTTATTATATTATATGTTTGTACCCATCAAAAAAGCTGTACACGAAATACTTTGTTTTATGAAATTCATAATACTTTGAATGAATAAATACAATATTATTCGTTTGTATGTAATAAAAATACGGAGTGAATACAATTTTGCACTGAAAAAAAATATTGTAAAGGGTGCAATAATTAACGTAGCTATAAACATGTCATAGTTTTTAAGCCAAGATTTAATGTTCAAGTTTTCACTTTTAATATAAAAACTCCTAAAAAGCGCTATACCCCATTTTAAGTTGTAATTAATCGACTAGTAATAATTAAAAAACATACATGCAAAATGATAATAATAATAATTTTTATCTAATTTTATAGTTTTAGTTTAGTTTATGTAATATACAATAGACAAGCAGTCCATGATAACATATGTTCCAAACATAGTCACATATATAAAGGCATGAACATGTGGTCAGTATTGAATATCATTAGTGTTTAAGTATCAATACATGAAAAGGTCTAGAACAATTGAATCACAGCATTTAAACTCAATTTTACAATGCTTTAACGATAAAATAAATAAAATATAAAAAAGAATATACAAGATAGCTATTAGTCAAGTTTGATTTATAAATCAAATACATTTAATCATAATAATATTAATACGGGTTTCTTTGACTAAATGCCTTATTACAAACATGGTTTTAGGTACTTGAATAATCTGTTTGCAATAAGTGTGTTATCTGTATCATGTTTATTCTTTTTTAGTTATAGTTATTAATATTAAATCGTATAATATCATCATATAAAGAACATTCCTATAAAATTTTGATATTCATGAACAATGCAATATTCACATTTTCTCTATTGAAAAGGTATACATTCAGATTTATGCCATCTGTTTGACTCAATTTCTAAACAATGAGATGAAACCCTTAATCTACAAAGATCAAATCTTAACTTATTTATACTAACCTTTTTAAGTAAGGCTACAATTCAAATTGTAACGTTGCGACGTTTCAAAAATATATTGTTTTACCAATATTAACTGACCAGTCTTCTTTAGTTTGGAAAATATACAGAATATTGCACATTCAAGTTGGTCCATCGAACCAAATCGACTCGATACTTAAGCGTATATATGTTTATTTTAGAGTGTAATTACAATCTTTGATCCCGATTCCGTAGACAAGTGTTTTAATTATCGACTCGCTTAACTGCCAGCTTAAAATATAACATTATTCCCCTGTCTCCGTAATGACTTCCTGTTGACATTTCGTTTAATGGATGTTTCTTAAGGGTTTAAGTGGGATTGAATGTACAGGAATACTAAGACTAAATATTGAATTCTAAATGTGGACAACAATATTATGATGATGAAACCTGTTCATTTGTTCAACCAATGACTGCATGCTGAGTAAAATATTACATAAATGTAGTCACAAGATAGCAAGGTTGGGTGTTTACGCAGGCAAATAAATGCATTCTGAAACAACATTTTGAACCTGTTAAGCGTGAGAGCAACTAGAAATGAGTGATTTGGCATTTAGATCTGCTTGTTTGCAACAAGGTATATACCACAACAGCAGTGATAACTCGAAAATAACTCAGAAGACATCCTGTTTGTCGATAGTAACATAGTTTATGCGTTATCTCTTTATTGCACAATAATTATAACGGCAAAAATATAGTAGTTACATAGCATTAGTTACCGATGCAAAACATATACGAACTATGTTTCTCTCATTGAATTAATTAATATTCTAACGGTCATTCTGTTGTTTTTTGTAAATATTAAATATTTCCCAGAAAATCAGGCATAGAATTTAATAACATTTTCACAAATTTGTATTTAGTTGTATTAAGTGCTCTGTCTATGTATCTCTAACGGAAAACCATTCATAAGAAAGGATACTACTCAATCATAAAAGAACTAAACGTTACAAATTACAAAAAAATGATATTGCAAAATTTAGTCCAAACTTAACCGTTTTTAACAAATTTAGCTTATAAAAGCTGATTCGATGTATTTTCGACATATTATTGAACTGTCTGAAGCAGATGTAATAGCGGATATGATTTTTCCATTAATGTAAAATCTCGTGGACTAATTCAGACTACGTGTTGCTTTATTCTTATCTGCTAACACTCGCTATCACTCAAACTCTTGAAACAATACATTTTTGCAGTGCATTATTAGTTGCGAAACTCCCGATTAATAGCATATCCTGACAGACCACATGAACGCGCATTGTGGTTTGCAAAGATGCGGTATATCTACGTGAAGATTATGGCGAGAACTATGAATTTTAAAATTGAAGTTTGCCAAGTAAATACACGAACAACTATTGAATGCAAACTTGCTATAGTTTATCCGACAAGATTGTTTATGTTGGTTTATTTACATAAAATAAATAGCATACTACAAAAACATTATACCATATCTTGTAACAAAACATATTAAAGAAAAGATATACTAAAGAATAATTCATATGAATATAAACTATCTTTGGTTTTAATGAACGCAGCGTCTGTTGTTATTATTATTAAATTATAACGGAATTTTTTTTTAGATCATGTGCGTATGTAAATTTTATCTGTTAAATGATCTAAATCCAAACCTGTAGGAACAAAATTTTCTACTTTTTTGAATTCAATGAACACACGAAGTATAGTGATACGATCGTTTCTATTTAAATAATGTTATTTTACTTTTTCGTTTTACAGCCATAGTGTGAGTTGTGTTGATTTTGTTTCCCAAGTGGGACAATGTTGATTAATACCAGATAAGTGTTGCGTACAGACAAGTTTATTTTATTGTTTATATAAAACTACCCACGTATTATCATTGGTTATATTAAATTTTGATTTAGTTGAATTAGTTCATATTATAAACTTTAATTGATGAACTCATATCAGACTGATTGTTGAGCCAACAGATCCTGAAACAACCCAATAAAATCCTGTTAGCAGAGGTACTGTATAAGCAAAAGGTCAGAAATTATCTGACCCATACATTTTATCGGGCATAGCGTTTTGACATTGGTGTAGAATAGCTGTATTTAGATATGGTATTTTTAACATCGCAAATGTGTTGGTTAAGTATATGTGAAAAAAATCAGAATAAAACAGAATTACAGCCCATGATGTGAAGTGCAAGTAATAATTCGATATACAGTAAAACTGCGATAACTCGAGGAAGCACGGGACTGACCTCGATGCTCGAGTAATCGCAGGTTTCGAGTAATCCATGGTATTATTTGTTTTCACTGTCTCGGTTGATGATGCTCAATTTCTGACCGCAAACGCTTTATTTACATGTAAGACGGTGCTAGAGAAAAACAGGCTTTGTAAAAATCGCTTAAGGTTACAGTATAATAAACAAAACAACAAGGATGATCGTAAATTCGTTTAATTAATTCAACATACACACAAAACACATATATAATAACAAATATTACATCAATATTCAATATACATGTAGCATATTAAAAAAGCACACAAGGTACGTACTTGCGCATGAAAAAACACACTAAAAACAACATTATCACTACACACTTTGTATTTTATGTTCATTCAGTCAGACTCTTGTTGCGCAAAGTCTAGGATTAAAGATTTTCGCAACCCATTTGCTTCCCGGAACTGATGGCGGAAGACGTTTCGCGACAGCGAGCAGAGCATCTGTAGTTCCCGGTCTGTGTTAGGCGTTGCTTGAAAGAATCGGCGTACTACATCTAGCGCTTCGGTGGCAATTTGCAGTGTTTCTCAAAGGATGACACTTTGCAGTGGTTCTCAAACTGCAACTAACTTCACACCTAATCGAGCGCCTTTTGTCTGCTTGATTGCGCTGTTTTCACAACTCGAATATTTTTAGAACCGACCAGACGAGAAAGTGTCCTCGAATAATTGCCAGTTAATTAGGTGTGAAATGCCTTTGAGAAACCGGCACACATCCTCGAGTAATCGAACATCGCATGATTGAGTTATTGCGGGTATTTTTATATAGAAATTAAAGGAAAATGCTACGGACTTCCTTTAATGCTCGAGTAATCGCGAGTTTTCGAGAAATCGCCAGCTCCAGTTATTGCAATTCTGCTGTAGTTTCAATTAATATTTTGCCATGCAAATGACATTGAAACACAATAATAATCTTACTAATGTATTCCAATTCAGTGATATATTGAATTAGTAGAACCCGATATACACGTTGTCTCGGTAACCTCTAACCATAACTATTTGTTAGAACGGTTCTGTTAATAGCCTGTATCGAATGCTCACCCGTAAATCGAGTATACACTGTCCGTCCGTTTGTCATGAATATATTATATTTCGTTCTCATCGATAGTTTAGATGGTTTTTATCATGGTTTTCCTATTCAAATTAAATGACATAAACTTTGGACTTGTCCGTGGCGAACAACCATACTACTTATTTCATTTTGCAACGCATTTGATTGGTTGGAATTTAAAATACTTCTTAAACCAAATGCTGCGTAGCAATCCGCATCACGACAGGCCTAATTCGAGAGTTGAACAGTTGACTGCCAATTCAAAAGGCTAAAATTACTACCCTCGGCCAAGATGTTCAATCGCCTTTGGTAAGGTAAATACATGTAATTCGTGCTTGTCTGACTTCAAACAACTGTTTCAATTTCATCTTACAGTAAAATGTTTTCAACGTCCTCAACGGCCTTCAGCTTGGGTTTAGAATGTGTATAAATTACACCATTTGTTAACTCAAACGCCGTTTATTCAACGAATGATAGTCTGTTAAGATTTAGTGTCCATTGCATTCATCGGTTCTGTTCAAACTGTATAGATTAATGTATCGCAAATATATATTTGTTGTATTAAAATATACCATAGACTGCACAAATACTGACTCTCATGAGTATAGAGCTATTCATGTTTGCTTATCAAAGAAATTGCAGTTGTGTTCCCAGTTTTATACGTTTCTTGAAACAATTCCTTTCAGCTATTATTCATTTTTCTTTGAAACGGATTTGTGTGGAACCTGCAAAAGTGGTAAGGAAATCGAAGCATACATGTTGTCCCTTTAATGTACGCCCACCGTTAACATTAACAGCTTGTGACTGGGACACGCAGGCCATAAATGCGCAGACCGAAGCAGCCGCTCCGTCAGCATTAAACAATATATATATTTTGATCCATATGCAATATACACAAATTGAAGCTTGCGGAATTGTATCTGATAAGAAAGGCTCCAAGATTAGAATACATAGGAGGCTTACTGCGATATGTGCTGTCTGTTTAACTAATCAGGAAATAGGGACCAACGTTATCCGTTTAACATCATTTTAAGACGACATACCATTTAAATAATAATTAAATGCATCAAATAGTTCGGCATTTTTGCGCCTACGGATAAAACGGGATTTATCCAAACCTATGTAGATCCGGACATCATGTTTTTGCATGAGATACACTTTATCAATATTTTATGAGTAAAATCGGTATTTTAATTGACCCCTGTTATTTGCCAAGTTATATATCGTTTAACGGATACTCGAGTATCTGTAAGAGTGAACCAAATCAATGTTGATTATTATCGATCTCGACCCGGTATACACGATGTGGCAACAAACGCATGTGTACACATATGATCAAGTAAGTGCAGTTTATCAATATATACGACAAAATCTATATATTGAAGAAAATGTAAATGGCCTTTTATGATCACACATATGTTATTTTCTTATAAGTCTTCTCAGCCCTTGGTTTTAGCTTTATAACCTCTATGCATAAAGCAATCTATTTATTTGTTACGAATTGCTCCACTATACCATTTAAAGTTTATGGTGAAAAAAAAACTTAACAGATATTTATAAAAAAGGTGATATCAAAATCGATTATATCGAATTTCATAAACAAATAGGTTGAATAAATGTTCGAACATATTAAACTTAGTCCATTTAACATCCCCGTGTGCATTTACATAACATTTTGAATGTGTTATTTTCGTCGACATCATCTTTAAAAAAACTGGGTTAATTGATTTAACCAATGCAAACAGTTAAACATTGAATAAACCCTTGATTTGCATTTTGTGATTCAAGACATACATCAAATCAAGTTCGCCTACGTAAATTTGGTACTATCTAATACCGGATAACGCATTTGTATTCGCAAGCAATATAAGCTAATCCGAGGATTGCTATTATTAATGTGAAAAGTCCATTCGATTTGTATGTATGAAATACCATGATCGATCGCATCACCTCGCTAGAGCAAATGGATAATATCTTTCAGTTTCATTTAAAAATGTCTTC
The DNA here is from genome assembly GCF_020536995.1 of Dreissena polymorpha. Taxonomy (NCBI): domain Eukaryota; kingdom Metazoa; phylum Mollusca; class Bivalvia; order Myida; family Dreissenidae; genus Dreissena; species Dreissena polymorpha. The sequence continues at coordinate 6,963,999 of NC_068368.1, read as the reverse complement.
TTGATTAAACTAAGTTTGAGTTTAGTTGAATATTTAAAATAAATAGTTTATTATGTTGTACTTTAGACATATTTTGACAAACTTAAACTGGCATGCAAACATCAAATATACCAAACTGCAAAATTAATAAATGTAATAGTTTTCATTAAAATACAAATAACGAATATAACCGTAATCATCATATATCAAATAGATAAGTTCTTTTGTTGTTTTAAGCCGTAAGCAAAGCAAACATCTCTTTCAAACCACTAATAGATTATGATAGAATTTCTGTAACAATGTGTTAGAGAAACAAAAACATTTTAAAAGACTACGATTGTGTGCTACTTTGATTTCTCATAGCATTAAAATGGGTTGGAAAAGAGCTTTAATTTAACCCATGTATTCCTAGTGGACTCGCCCATCCTTCTGAATTGGATCAATTTATTTCCAAAATTAGGGATTTATAGTATATTTAGTTCTATATTTAGAATATTTCTTACAGAAAATCCTTTAAGCAAACAGCGCAGACCCTGATGCGGCGTCTCATCTGGGTCTTCGCTGTTTGCCAAGGCCTTTTTTCTAGACGCTAGGCATAAGTGGGTTAAGTGGGTTAATTGAGTAACATCCCCAGAGAAACAATATTCAAAAAAAAATATATAAACAATTCCTGTAGTTTTTTTATATCTCAGGTTTACGAGGCAACTAAGCTTCAATGTAAAATTATTTGAGGGTAGAGAACATCAAAACAAATGAACGCGAAATAGTCATTGATAAAGGTTGATTGTATTAAAGTATATATGTACCAGTTTTGATCACATCAACACAAACTTTCGAAAAAAAGGTAACCATTGTAACAATATTTTGTAGCACCCGTCCGGTTATAAATATGCCAATCGTACACATTCTTGTTCGGATTTCCGTGCGTCCGTGTAGACGATTCAAATTATGATGCTATATTATGTTCATTTTTGTTGATCACAGTTCTTGAAAAAAATGCAGTTATACACATTTACTTCAATTAACAACAGCGAAAAAAAGATCGATCTTAATTTGTAAAATTTTACTCAAATTTGCAAGGCCCTATTTTTCTCTGAAACGTCTTTGAAAATAGAGAAGTATTGTCAAAATGTTAATCAAACTAAATCGCTTAAGTCACACAATATTTCATTAAAGGGGCCTTTTCACGTTTTGGTAAATTGACAAAATTGTAAAAAGTTGTTTCAGATTCGCAAATTTTCGTTTTAGTTATGATATTTTTGAGGAAACAGTAATACTGAACATTTACCGTCGTCTAATATAGCCTTTATGATTATATGCATCTTTTGACGATTTAAAAAACCTGAAAATTATAAAGCGTTGCAACGCGAAACGATTGAATAATTTGGAGAGTTCTGTTGCTGTCGTTTACTTTTGTGAAACTACGAAGATTGCTTATATAAAGTATAAAATAGTCTCTCATACATACTTGGCAGGATGGTCGAGCGGCTTATTGGTTTTTACTCCAGGATTCCGGGGGTCACTGGTTCAAGCCCTGCTGATGGCTACTTTTTTAAATTCTATTCTTGATTTTTTTACTGGAGCTCTTTAGATCCAATGTTTACATTTATCAATATAAAGCATTTAATGCCAAATTTCAAAACATGCCAAATTCTGTGAAAAGGCCCTTTTAAAGTGTGGAGATAAATTCAGAAATCAAAGTATGACGGACCTCTATAAAAACCTGTATCATTAATACTCGATCATTGGAATCGCGAAGTGTTGAATTATTAAAATAAAAGACGTCATTGTTTCATGGAGTTTGGTTTTTAAACATATGTGTAATGTATAAGATCAGAGTATTTTAGTATGAATAAATATTATAATTTCAAATAATGCATTGTTATAGACCGATTGCTCGCTTTCTTTTATGTGCCTTGCTTCAACAGCATCTTTAATGTCCTTACTTATTGCTTAATGTTAATTTGTTTTATTTTACTGATTTCGTAAAAACCAACAAATGTTACATGTAATAAAACAAGTTGATCAGATAAATGTTCGTCGGATTCACCGTAATGAAGTTCGTTACATGACATAAATATATTTGTAATGCACCCGAATGGTCCATTTTACCGCATCCGACAATTTAGTGCAGTGTTCTGATTATTGAGTATTTTTCGTTAAATTTAAATTTTTAAACTGACAGAATTAAACCGAATTTGCAGATACGTTCAAAATATGTGCACAAAATGTTTTTATTCGGCGCTTTGCGATCCCCTCTGATTAAATCGATAACGGAATAAACTTTTTATGTCCCCAACTACTATAGAGGGGTGACATATTTTAGTTGCCCTGTCTGTTGGTTTGTTGCTCTGCTTGTTTGTTTGTTTGCTCCAACTTTAACATTTGCCATAACTTTTGCAATATTGAAGATAGCAACTTCATATTTGGCATGCATGTGTATTTCACGGAGCTGCATATTGTGCGTGGTAAAAGGTCATGGTCATCTCTTAAGGTCAAAGGTCAAATATATGGGCCAAAATCGCTCAATTAATGTACAATTATGCAATATTGAAGACATCGACTTGATATTTGGCATGCATGTGTATCTCATGGAGCTGCCCATTTTGAATGGTGAAAGGTCAAGTTTAAGGTCATCCTTCAAGGTCAAATGTCAAATATATGGGAACATAGTGTTTCATCAACACATCTTGTTTTCATTTGTATCTGTATTGCGCTCACTCGCTCCAAGGTTTTGGGGCTAAACTCCGCCTTACAATTGATCAATTTGTAGTGGCCTTATCTTCTTTAAAATATAATAAATAACATGTGTTGAATTTTACCTGATTGTAAAATATCTTTGTCTTATCTGACAACGCAGTGTGTAGCAGAACATTTCAAACGGCGAACTCATATTATTCTATATAAACGGTATATTTTTAACGACATAAACCATAACTCTTTGAAAGTTTATTCTTGTATAACTATGCAAATTATTGTAACAGACACACGGATATAAATATGTCTAGACATTGGTTTAAATTATTCATTTACACTTGAAAGTGTGTTTTTTTCTTTCTAACTAAAAACGTTAGTTTATCAAGTACGAGTTCTTCGTTTTTATCATTCTTGTTATCATGTTTTATTGTCGTATTTAAAGTAGCTGTAATAAACTAATTTATTTTAAAGAAATTAACTCGCAGTATTTCAAGATAGACTTAAACGTACCAGTATGAGTAATTTGACTTTATTCAAGAAGTTTTTAAAACAGAAGCGTTATTTAAACGGTTATTAGTTTGCTTATTAACTTTAATAAAACGAATAGTACTAGCCTGTTCTCTAACGGTATTTAAAGGGTCCATTTTCACAAATGTGTGCATGTATTTAAGTTTGTCATTCAATGCTTTATATTGGTAAATGTAAACATTGGATCTAAGAAGCTCCAGTAAAAAACAAGAATACAATTAAAGAAAGAAAAAAAAGTAATTCTCAACTGGGCTCGAACCACTTACCCATGGAGTAAAAGTATTTTGCTTAGAACGTTGCGAGAGTGATTTTGCCCGTAAATATACGCATTAAAAACAAATGTTTGACATACTTTAAGTATTGTCATGACTTCGGAATAGTTTGGACACACAGAAGTAAGTTATTTTGGCATTTACACATGTTTTTTTTTAACCAGTGTAAATCACAGCAACATTGATTATTCCAAAATTAATTCAGAAGAAATCTTGGATGTTGTTTGTTGTTACAAAACATTAAAGGGACCGTCAACCACGAATGACGAAAAAAGAAAAGTTATAAAATACCGTATTTTTTGACAATTATTAGTTTTTATTGATTTAAATATCACGACTGGTATGTTACATTACTTAAAAAATGTTGATATTTTCAGTTTATTCGGTAATAAAATTTCGCAATGTGAAATCGAAAATACATCGCGAAAATAGGTGACGTAACGATATACACACTATAACGCAAGTAGATTGATCTTTTTATATATAAAATATATACAATTCACTTCGCATGCAAAAATTGCATTTCCGGGTTTACCACGTGACGATGATGATCAATCTACTTGCTTTATTTATAGTTAACTGGTAGTTACCTGGTACCTTTACCCAGTAAAATTTATTACCGAATATACTGAAAATATAAAAACTTTACAACTTTGTTCAAGTCATGTTATATACCAGTCGTGATATTTTAATCAATATAAACTAATAATTGTGAAAACATATGGTATTTTAGAACTTTCTTTGTTTCGTCATTCGTGGTTGACGGTCCCTTTAACACTCGTTTCAAGCCTGGTAGAAGTATAATGCGTTTTTTAATTGCATTAATTAATCTTAGTATTCACAATTTCATGTCATATGACATTTATAGAAGATATAATGTGAACAGACTTGCTGTTGTTCTAATAGACAAATAAATGAGAAAATATGTTCGATGTTAAACTGTTTGTCCCAATAGAGACATATAAAATATTTAGAAAGTCTTTAATTATTTTATGCGCTCGCTCTCTGTCCTTAAACAATTTTAGAGTTGTTTATGGTGAATATAACAGCGGTCCGATTTTTTCATTAATGTAAATTGTCAGGGAAGAATCAAAACCAACTGTGTTTCTATGTGAATATGCCTTATGGGTCGCTATCACAAGACAATGGTATGTAAATCAGCATAAATCATTATCAAACGACCGAAAACTAGCACAGCCCGATTTCGAACATGAAAATGAATTAATAATTTGCCATGATGCATACATCCTATTGAAGATTATAGCGTGAATTGTGTTGCATTCAGAAGATGCTTATCAAGTAAATACACGAGACGCCATTGATTTATAAAACAGCTTTCATCATCTTCTGACGTTTTCGCTTTCTGGTGGCCATCTAAAATCGAAAATGCTTATAATACCAGACAAGGTTGCACATAATTAAGATTATTAGCTTTGCGCGAAAAATCAAACAGCTAATTTGCTTCATAAATGTATCTTTATTCAGCACTAATTAAGTATTATCAATTAATGTTAAATCGTTTGAATTATTGCTGACGGATCTACTAAATTTATTCCATTGAATTAGTAAACACAAATCAACACATTTGATGTTTAAGGGCAACGTCGTTTGTTAGAATATGTGAAGAATCCAGACAAAAACATAGTTCTATAACTTACTGAGAACATTTATAATACAGGCAATGCAAGTAATAATTATAATGAGTTTTAACTGAACTATGTGTATCCCGAGAAATGGTTTCGATTTACAACAATAAGCATACCTAGACAATCTTAACCTGTTTTAAGCTCGACTATTATATATGAAATATATAGTGGAACTATCCTACTCACCCCGGCGTCGGCGTGAGCGTCTGCGTTAGCGTTAGCGTCTGCGTTAGCGTGTAAATGTTAAAGTTTGCGTACTACCCCAAATATTTTCAATGTCCCTTTACGTATTGCTTTCATATTTTGCATACTTGCGTACTTATTTACCATCATGACCCCAACCTATAAACAAGAGCAGACAACTCTATCAAGCATTTTTCATAATTATAGCCCCTTTTATACTTAGAATATGCATATTATTGATAAATCTATGTTAAAGTTTGCATACTACCCTAAATATTTCCTGTGTCCCTTGACATATTGCTTTCATATTTTGCATACTTGTTAACCAACATGACCCCAACCTATAAACAAGAGCAGACAACTGTATCAAGCATTTTGACAGAATTATGGCCCCTTTTATACTAAGAATATGCATATTATTGATAAATCTATGTTAATGTTTGACAAAACAAAACTAACCTGACATACCACAATGCACTCCACCCAAACCATCCCCCACGCCCCCATTCCCCCAGAAACCCCCCCCCCACCCAATTTTTTTTCTTATTTTTGAAAGATCATCTATTAAATGATCACACACCCACATTATACCCCCCTCTCCCCCCACCACTCCCACCCCCCCCCCCCCCCAAAAAAAAATAATGTTTTCTTATTTTTGAAAGATCATCTTTAAATGATCACACACACACACATTATACCCACCCCTCTTTCCATGATGGCTTACGTTATACTGTCAAGCACTTGAATAGTCGAGCGCGCTGTCCTGTTACAGCTCTTGTTATTTTTACCCAATCCATGTTTTGTCTGGGTAAACTCTAACAAGTAAACACGATTTGTTAGAACAGTTGTGATAATTGTCTGCATTGAATAATAGCACGTGAAAAACAGTCTCCAGTGTTCGCCCATTGGTCATATAACATTTGGTCGTCAGCGAAAGTTACGCATATGTTTTATCTTGTATAACGTTGTTACAATCGTGATTTAAAGACGGGTCGAATGGACGTTTGAGTGACCAATATCATTTATCAAAATTGTATGCCGTATCCCTTGGTACAAACTGCTGCATAGCAAGCCTCACCACAACAGACACATTTCAAACGTAAAACATGTGACTTCCCAATCCGAAGGCTTCATGTAATACCCCATAGGTCAAGATAATTTAATAGTGTATGGTTAATTTTATAATTTGCATTTTATGCTTTTTTAAATAGAAAATATCATAAAAGCGGAAAGTGTCGTCCCTGATTAACCTGTACAACGGCTAATCTGGGACGAAACTTTACGCAAATGCATTAAACCCCCATTCCACAGAGCACGGCTTAATTAGTATGTGTATATGATTTAACAACACTTCTTCATAGTTCACTCCTACTTAAAGGCTTTCAGATCTGTTGATTGACCATATGCTTGTGTTCAGAATGTGTAGTAATTATTACATTTGTTCACATGAACGCTTGTCAGCAATGTTTTTTCTATTTAAGGAATCATAATATGATGCTAATTAGTTTAAATTGTATGCATCGATCATGTTCAAATCAATCTGTATTAATTACCAATTATACTTATTTACGATAGCCATAGACTACAAAATTACTGACTGTCATATTTATAAATCTATCCAAAATTTTATATCACAGAAATTGAATTGCAAGCTGAGTATCAGTTGGTTAGGTTTCTGAAAACAATCATACATTTATCTAAAAGCCCATTATTTATTTTTAAAAACGTATTGCGCGTGGAGTCAGACACAAACGGTGGACAAAAGGAAAGCGTAAGTGTTATTCCTTTTATGAACGTCCACGTTTTGAATTGACAGGCTGATGTGGACACGCAGAACATAATGCCGTAGACCATTGGAGTCGAGCAAACAGTATTAAACGTGTTAAATCTGAATTCAAATGAAACAAGAGTTCCTCGGTCGAAAAAAATTTGCCCCCACAAACGGGGCCTTGAACTAGTGATCCCAAAATCAATAGGGGCCATATACTGTTCAAGGTGAATGCACATGTGAATAAGTCAATTTGTTGACGAGTTATTGATTGGAAGCGATTTTCACACTTATTGTGACAGTGACCTTGACCTTTGACCTAGTGACCCAAATTTAAAACGGGTCATCAACTTACAAAGGCTAATAGGTATGGAAAGTATCAAGCCAATCGGTCAATTGGTTGACAAATTATTGATCAAAAACGATTTTGACATTTATTCAGACAGTGGCCTTGACCTTTGACATAGTGACCCCAATTTATGTAGAGGTCATCTTCAGTCCAAGGCTAATGCACATGTGACGTATCAAGCCAATATGTCAATTCGTTGACGAGTTCTTGATCGGAAACGATTAGACACTTATTGTTACAGTGACCTTAACATTTGGGTTAGTGACCCCAATTTCAAGAGCGGTCATCTACTGTCCAAGGCCGATGCACATGCGAAGTAACAAGCTGATCAGTCAATCCATTGACGAGTTATTGATCAGAAACGATTGTCACGCTTATTGAGACAGTGACCTTGACCGTTGACATAGTGACCCCGATTTCAGGCCAATGCACATGTGAAGTACTAAGCCAATCAGTCAATTTGTTGACGAATTAATGATCAGAAATGATTTTAACATTTATTGTGACAGTGACCTTGACCTTTGACCAAGTGACCCCAATTTCAATAGGGGTAATCTACTGTCCAAGTACAATGCACATGTCTAGTATCAAGCCAATCAGTCAGTTCGTTGACGAGTTATTGATCGGATAGATTTTCACACTCATGTTGACAGTGACCTTGACCTCTGACCTAGTGACCCCAATTTCAATAGGGGTCATGTAAAGTCCAAGGCCAATGCACATTTGAAGTATCAAGCCAATCGGTCAATTCGTTGACGAGTTATTGATCGGAAACGATTAGACACTTATTGTGACAGCGACCTTAACCTTTGAGCAAGTGACCCCAATTTCAAGAGCGGTCATCTACTGTCCAAGGCCAATGCACATGCGAAGTATCAAGCCAATCGGTAAATTCGTTGACGAGTTATTGATTAGAAACGATTTTCACGCTTATTGAGACAGTGACCTTGACCTTTGACCTACTGACCCCAATTTTAATTGGGGTCATCTTCTGCCCAAGGCCAATGCACATGTTAAGTACCACGCCAATCAGTCAATCCTTGACGAGTTAATGTTCGGAAATCATTTTCACACTTATAGGTGCAGTGACCTTGACCTCTGACCTAGTGACTCCAATTTTAATGTGACATTGAAATTAGAAAGCATATGGTACCTTTTTTCCACCAATGGGGTGAATATGATCGATTGTAACAAAGTTGGTCATTCGAATAGACCGCTGTTAGTTAAAGCCTTAGTTATTAATCGCATTGCTGAGGATTTAAGTTATGCAAGTGTAAGTTACTGCTTATGCAATGTTTATTAGTAGTACAAGTACATCGCATTAGTACAATTACATCACAAGTACATGATGTGACGACAGCCATATGTGCAAATACGTTAATATAAAGTGAAGTTCAATAAAACTGACTATGCATCTCTCCATCGAAGAAACGTAATGAAGTTGTATTATCATACAACTGGTTATCTACACTGCTAAATGACTCGACCTTGGTTTTACGTTTTATAATGAAAAAATAAAGCAATATTTTGATTATGTTACGTTTGTTTCACTATTACATGTATGTTGTTTATGTGGGCGGTGTTTAGCTTTTTTAAGAAAGGTGATAACATCAACTTTAATAAATTGGCAAGAATTACTGTTCCAATATATTAATTTAGTCCAGGTTAGTCAATTTACATCTTTCTCTAAATTGCTTACATACACTAAATTAGTGTATTATTGGTCTCGATGTTATCTTGTAAAAAGGAGAAATTAATTTAACAAATGTAAACAACACAAAATTGAATAAACTCGTGATTTGCATGTTTGTGCTTCAAGAACTTCGTCTTATTCAGTTTCCCTACCTTAATTCAGTAGAATTTAATATCGTTCAAAACATTTGTATTCGCAAGCAATATACGATAAGTTGATTTATTTTCTCATCAATTTGAAAAGACCATTTGTGTTTATTGAATGAACATATCCGCGTCTAGGATATACGATGATAAACATCCTCGCTAGATATGTGATAAATTGGCTAATATTTATTCTGTTTCATTCGCAATCTACTATTGATTTACTTTCTTTCATGTATAAAACATTTTGTAATATTATGATACTTTAAACATATTCTACAATTGGAATACAATAACCAAATTTCCGACTAAAATCAAAAAGAAGAGAATGAAATGCGGCAAAAAATGCATCACAATATGCTTATGCATACGTGTGTTAATTGTTCTATATATAGCACACGATTGGAGCAGAACATGTGCATGTATATGACGTAATCGTTGTATGAATCTAGCATCACTATCACAACATACCGACGTGATTTACTTTACAGCCGTTGCATTGAACAGATTCACGAATACAAATATAACCTTTTATCAAATCCTAACGCAATTTCAAGCTATATTTGTTTACGCAAATTCATGTTTGCTTTATCGCATGATTGAGTCCAACTTATTGATAAACAATAATTTAAATAAAATGTATGACGTGTACAACGAAATACCAATAACGATCTTTATTTTTTCCTTTTGCTTAGTAAATGTATGCGTGTGTGCACCGTGTCATGTGGAAAATGATATTATACCAAGCACAATCTTTATAAGAGCTACGCTGTCAGCATATAAGACAACGGAACTTAGGTGTGAATTCATTTTGGATAGGGAAGCTCCTTACTTTGCGACGGGCCTGCGCTTGTTTATCCGGAGCCACAATACTATTTTTGTATGACGCGTCTTGTATGTAATATTTATTATGATGTCTTCTTTATAAGATTATTCATTGATTATTGTCAAAAAAACCTTAAGGGGCAAAACAGAGTCGATGAGGAAATTTACAGTCTGTATTGTTATTGCTTAGTGACCTAAAGAGTATAATTTGTTAACGCATCCGATTATGGTTGACAGAAGACTCACTTTTGGTTGTCTCGACCATTTTAAATATGGTAAACACGCTCTAAAACATGCACGTAAAACACAAAAGAAGCAAAATAATACAGCCATTTTCGTACACAATCGAGTTGATAAAATAATTTATAAATAGTTTTTATTCCAATTTTGAGTTTTGCATTTCATTCCGTACTTTACATCTAATAAACAACAAAATGTCCGCGATATTTACCGCACAAACAATTCGTTAAATGATATATTTTCTGATTGCGCAGGAATGATCCATTTGTCAACATACGATTTTTATAAAAGCTGAGGATGTTGTTGTTTTCTATTCATTTTCGTAAATGCTACATAGGTTGAGATATTACTTGTCCATTTGTTGTTAACTGGTTAACAATTTAAACTGGCAGTTTAATTAAGCTTAAGTTTGTAAATATTTAAAAAAAAAATACATAGTTTTTTTTTAAATTGCGCTTTGCACTTGACCCTGACTATATCGAAAAGGGAATAAACATTTGTAAATTTATTTGTATTGCTCTCGTTATGTTTTGGGACAGATTTCCGTCGATAAAACGATCAATTTGTTGTTATCTTATTCTCTGAAATATTATAAAGCACAGTTTTTGCAAGTGCTACGAATGTACTACATCGGTTTTTCTATGTACCAACACCATCTGTAGAAGTACATTTCAAACGGCAAACTTATAGTATTCGTAAGACATTCTACATTTGTAACGACGTAAACTTAATATCTTTGAAATAATACTTTAAAAGTATTATCGTTACATAATTAAACAGTTATTAATATGTCTAGACAACGGTATGAATCATTCCTTCCTTATTGATGTTGTCATTGTCTCTAAGGAAAAGCGTTCATTCTTGGAAAAGAAATGTTAGGCAATGCCAATCTTGTTCATCCTGTCATTCATCTTAATAATATTCTAATATTAATGAACTGCCATAATTGCATTTATTTTAAAACAATTTAACCTGTAATATTGTATGTGACTGATATATTTATATTTTTGCTTCATTCGATTGTTTTTAAATAAGCGTTATGTCATTGGTTATTAGTTTGTCATTGGTTATTAGTTTGTCATTGGTTATTAGTTTGCTCATTCATAATTATACCACGAATCTCGGGTTCGAATTCAGTCCAACTGGCGTTGTACATTACCCCTAAAAATCTAGCTAGCACTCAACTTCTTGAAACAATCGATTTGAAATAGCGTGTCTTCATAAAACATTATAAAATGACTGATGACTATCATATACTGAGCATAAAAATAACGATGACATTTTAGTATGACGTAAACACCTTTGCATTTAACACTTGTAAATTCACGGGAGGCCGTTGATTCCAAAATGGCTTTAGATTATCAGGCCAGTTTTTTTATATATAAATGATTTCTAATCTATTTGAGTGCCTAGTAACCTGACATGTGGTTTCCAATGGTATTACATGCATCCTGCATCGAGAACTCGTCACATCTGCCAACAGGATTTTCTTAAAACGTACACAATTGGCAAATGTGTTAGTGAATTCATTGTGTATGCCATTAAATGAGTTAATATCAATTAAGGGAGATCAAAAGTAAAAGTTTGTCTTCTCAACTGAATAAAAGTCATGAACTGGATAGAAATTTATTTGAGGAATTCAGACTAATTAAGAATTATATCTCTTTATGTGAACACTTAACATACGATACAAGTAATTCTTAAAATGAGAATCAACTGAAACATTTCAAACAAGATAAATAAACCATCGTGAATGTGGGTACAAAGGCTTAATACCTCTGTGTTGTACCCAATTACTCGAGGCTAATCTGGGCTTTGTCTGGGTAAACTCTCAAAAGTAAGAGATATTTGTTAGGACGGTGTGATAATTGTTTGCACTGAATGATAGCACGTGAAATACAGTCTTCACTGTTCTTGCATGGTTCATGATTACAGTTCGTTTGATCGAGAAAGTTATGCAAATGTTGTATTTTTTCTATTATCAACATTAAAGCAAGTTTGTTTGGGCTAATGAGTGACTAATGGGAGACGAATACTCTTGAACCAAATGTATGTTTTTGTCACGCCATTACCAGCAGTTGACTGTCAAACCGAAGGCTGAAACTAATACCCATAGGCCAAGAATGTTCAATCGTTATAATCAATTTACAAACTATTGATTGATGATGTTTGTTCACTTTTTTAAAATTTAATCCAAATACAAAATGAATAATAATACCATTCTAATTACCACATGCTTGCGCTCAGAATGTGAATTTATTCCTTCATTTTTTCGTAAGAGCAGAATATTCTCAATGGCAACTTATCATTATTAAAAAACTATTGAGTTTTCATTTCATGCATAAATAAATTTCATGGTACTTTTTTTCTATTAATGAAAATCTAATATGTAGTTTCCTAATTGAGAATTCCAAAGAGTGAAACAATTCTGACTGTCATTATACAAAATCCATCAAATTGTGTATATGAAGGTGATTGAATTGCGAGCTAAGTCCTAGTTTGTTAAGTGTATGGAAACATTTCGTCGTTTAATCGATATTTATTTTTCTTTCAAACAAATTTTCCCAATGTAGTCAGAAAAAAAGCGGGAGAAAAACGGCATCACTGTAATTGCTTTCATACACCGTTTGACCTGTTCAGTGCAAAAATGTCAAGATATTTATCTTGCTACCATCGAACACGATTAATGTTATTCTACTTTCTGTGCATCAATTGCTTTAATCGCTGACGAACGGGTTTTTTAATGGAAAGATTTGCAGCCATTAGTAGAGTATTAATAATGAGCTAGCATGATGTCAATAACTAGTTCACTTCTCAGTCGATAAGATAATTGACTCTTTTGAAGACCGTGAATGTCATGTACATGTTATTAAATTTGGTCTTCAATGTACTGTTGTGAAATAGCTGACTTTTTGTCATTTCTTTTATTACTTTTGTTACAGAAATTATAAGAGCAGTTATGTATTTGAGCGTCCAGTCATTTGTACATGCTACCGTCAAAGACAATATGTACTATTGACCCATTACCATAAATAAAAGATCTCATACTTTTATAGGAGCTCCTCTCCTGCTTCTCTTGTGCTGATACAATTTAAGTTTCTCTTTTTAAATTGTCGGAGCCTACGTTCTCGCCCATCGATCGTCCCCCATTTGATTGTATCAACGTCTGAGCAAAATACTCACTGCCCATGCCTGATGTTAAAGTTAACTTATACATGTTATGCCAAAGTATAATTTTAATTACCAAAAAAAATCGGCATTTAAATAATTATGTATTTGTTCAATTCACCAATTAATCGTAAATTTAAAAAAATGAATTAGTATGGCATGCTTTATCAAAAAGTACCTTATTGAAGTATTATGTTGGGTTGTTTATTTTATAAGGCCTAAAGTAATGGAGACTTTGGTTTCCGGAATCCTATTTAAACGATAATAAATGACCACAACACATGAACATAGAAAATGACATCCGATTTTGCCGTCAGAATGTAGATGATGCAGTGCATACTAAATAAAAAAAAGAGTTTGTAACAATACAAGATTAGTCCCTAAAATCATTTATAGCCAGCATGTTTTGCAATAAGATTAGGGGAAATAATTTCAATATGTATTCCAAGTAACACTGATTTATTTGATTGTACATAGTATGAAAATAGTTTATTTGTATTTCCACAGAAATAAACACTTCCGTTACAACTATAACAAAATATGTTCAGTTGAGTTCTGCCATTAATTTTACCGAGAAAAGGGCGTCACGACCCGTGGACTATTTTATACTTGAACATTACATGGATTAATAAGAAAACAACTTATTTTTGTTACGATGTATATTTTTATCAACAATTTTGTCTGATTAAATAACAATTATAATCATTTAATGCTAAGGTTACGAAATCTGAACCGTTAAGCATATACTTGGTAGTTTGTATTGTGGTCTGTTAAAAGGTTTGTGAACATTGTTTATATCTCATTCAAGATAGTTAAAATGCGTCCAAATTGAATACAAATGAGTTATGGTCCTTAATCGATGTAACATTTTCCTTCAACATTCTTACGTTATTCTACGTTTGCTAATTTTCTTTAAATATTAACTTTCTTAACCAAATATCGGAAGTAACTATTAGTGTCCGGTTGTTGTGTGATTGGTGTTTTTGTTTCGTTTGCAATTGTATTACATACGTATTAATGAAACATCTTACAAAACATTAATGAATAAATTTAATGCCTTGCATATATCGCCATGTAAAGTTAGCCAAATTAACATATGATGAAAGCAAGCGAGAATACAAACATGTTATTCTATATCTTACAACGCTCGCATCTTTAAGTGTCATCGTATATTTAACGGTTATTGAGCCAATAATTATACTATGTAATAGTTCGACAAAAGAACTTTTACATATTGTGTAGAATACACTCAAATGTTTGCACTCTTACACATATGGCAACTCGACTCGACTTCGCCTAGACGCTTGTGACGTAAAAAGCACGCGCCAGATCGGCGATTATAATGTGACTATGTCAGGTGAGTACGAGAAAAACACATCACCATGTTTAAAACAAGTCTGTTATATAGTTTATTATACCAGATAAACACAAAGTAAGGAGACAATATCTGTTGAAGATATTGCATGCCTCTATTAAATTGTTTTCGGCCCAAATACTACGCCAGTAATATGACTAACCATGTATACCGTGGAATTACTCAGTTACCTTTCAACTCTGGTAAGCTAAAATCGTTATTCAAATATTGCATGGAACTGCTTCATACAGTAGAGGAAATTTGAATTATCAAAATATTTACGAACACAAATTTCCCTGGGAAATTGGGTACTGGTAAATCAGCCCTAATCATTTCGTCAGTAAGTTTATTTATCCGATGCAAACAGAAAAACACGAACTTGGTCAAACCACAATATCTTTTCTATTGTCTCTAGATAATTGTCTTGTCGGAAAATAGAAATACTATAAATGTATGTTTTACGCTAGGAATCAAAACATAAAACCGTTTTGTGCAACGTGGACAATAAAGTACGTAGGGAATAATCAAATGTACATATAATTTGTCTTTAATTTATAATTTCGCTCCCTGTGTATTTTTTTAATTCCCATTACCCATTGGCTATGTAATTATTACCGTGTGAATTTCTTTGAATGTGTTTTGGAAGACGAGCGATTATTACAAACATTATAAAATAGAAGTATTAGTAGTAGTAGTAGTAGTATATCTTTATTTAAGTCTCATCGATATACATGCATGGTTAATACAATACAAATATGTTAGAAATGACAGGAGTCGAGCCTTCATCATATACAAAATCATCGATATTAGGCTTAACAATGCATTTATAAGTCGCTACAAATATGCCAAAAGATATAATCTGCAATACCGCATCTTAATTAAATTAGGAGAACATCAGTGAATACAGCTGGTCTCTCTGCCACAATTATAACTAAGTCTACCAGTAACCTTTTAATATTGATTTGATACTTATATGTGGACTAAGAAATTAGTCCAGACGTCATTTGTTTTAGACTCACGCTTCTTAACATAAATGTGTCATTATCATTTACATATACCCATACGTAAAAATAAAGTCAAAATGTATATTTGTATCCGGCGTGTGGGGCCATTAGCTTATGTTAGTGCCTCAGAAAAACGCTCGATATACGTCAATTAAATATCAATTCTTGTATTGGTAATATTTTTAACAATATAATCGCCTGATGTATAAACAAGAGCTTTGATTCGAACATAGTAAATTGCTAGTTGCAATAATCCAACTTCCAGCTATTGACCCTCCGGGTCCTGGGAGTTGCAACTGGTTTCACTATTTACCATAGCAATTTTACCGTCTGGATTCCGGGTGCTGATTTATGGTAAAACTAGCAACATAAACTATTTTCTGGCATGAATTAACACACATAGATCGTCAATATATCTATAATGAGCAAATTAAGATAACTTACATGATATGGTGTGCTTACAGAAGAAAGATTTTAATCAAAGTTTCAAACACGTCAGCCGTAAATGTAAATGTCAACTTGTTAGCATATGGAACAGTTTTTATTAACCAAAAGAAAAATTAAAGGAACGCACGCGGTGTGTTTACAACAACATGTACCAATAAACGGTTTACCTATGCTTTTCTCCGAACATTCAATTTATGTTTTTAAGAAAGTATATTTTCAAATATTACATATTTGTTTTTAATGGACAGAAATTTTATATATAATTTGTTCAAATTTTAATTAATACTTATGTTAATTGTATATGAATAGCGGTCAGACAACATACATTTGGGAGAAACAAAAGGAACGACGACTCTTAAATCTGCCGTAAGGTAATTATAATACAACATCTACAGCAGCAACATGTATTATCTCTATTGCATACAATTGCTTTTAGCCATATACAAAATAGAAAATAACAAAAGTGTAATGCATGGATTATAAGAATTATGATTTCCCCAGGCGATGTTAGCCCTACGGGCTAAAATACGTGCACTTGAAATTCTCACAAGCGCTTGCTGTCTGCATTCGGCCAATGTTCAATCAAAACATGCACGCTCTAATCAGCGGTGTGTGCATAAGTGGGCTTAGATTACACGTATGAACGATTTAGGGGTCGTTCATGGGGATCAATTATTGTGTTTGTCCCCTAATAATGGCCGATAATGATCTATTATTACCGGTACATGTGGAGTAAGAGCAATTAAAGATATTCTCAATTTTTTTGTTTGTTTTATTTTAATTAGTTTAAACCTATTTATTGAAGCTCGATTGCATCGAAAGCCGTAGGCTTATATAAACGCTCTCGATTCCGTTTCCTGGGACTAGAACCAGTACTTGGTGTCTTTTGGGGGAGATCAAAGGAACGCTCCCAGTGGGTTCGAACCCGTGACCTCCCGATCTCTAGGCGGACACCATATCCACTACGCCACATCGATCTTTTAAATATTTTAATTGTTTACGACTATTGCAGAAAATAAAAAAGTATAAAGAACTTGCTTCAAAAATAAACCGTAACTGATGTGTTGCGGTTGTGCGTAATTAAGTCATAAATACAATTACTTGGAATCAAACGTCTTATTTGATTGCTCTCGACCATTTAAAGTAACATTACTACTCAAAATCAAAGAACATTTCATACAATTGTTCGTAAAATAAACTTAACCAATTAAAA
Organism: Dreissena polymorpha; assembly: GCF_020536995.1. Taxonomy (NCBI): domain Eukaryota; kingdom Metazoa; phylum Mollusca; class Bivalvia; order Myida; family Dreissenidae; genus Dreissena; species Dreissena polymorpha. The sequence continues at coordinate 6,946,490 of NC_068368.1, read as the reverse complement.
ATCAGTGTTCCTTATGGCAATTGCCGAAATTTCAACGCCAGATCTGAACTGGTAAAATAGATGATTGTAGATACAAAATGCTCGTTTTCATTATTGTTTTACATATCTATTCATACGACACATGGACACTAAAATGGTGTTCGTGTGTCGTATGAATAGATATATTCGCGGGAATTAATTGTGGCCACAAATACATAAACACGAGAATTTTGTATCTACAAAAATCTATGTAATCATACCACATCTAGCGTTGAAATTTTGGATATTAAGGAACACTGATTGTTAAGGTGTTAACTTTATTTTACGAAATACTTAACGAAATTTTCGTTGATTTTGAACGTTATAGAGATTTTAAAATGTGTTCACATTATTTTCTTAACGGCGACTATAACTTAACAGTACCAATATTTAATATATTCAGATCCAATAGATATATAGTTTCTTTCATATTTACGAAATTCGCTATATACCTGCAACACATTTTTCTTTAGTCTTTGTGCATGACAAAATACAATAAAGTAAACGACCAGTAGTTGGAAGCAAAATTTTCCATGGGTCACAGAATGTTTTTCAATATTTTTTTTGCTTTCTGTTTATTTTGGTTGTGATTTAATATTATAATATATGACTTGAATGAAATAAACTGAGGAAAAATACATTAATATTAAAAGAAATGTTGTGATTTGGTAGCTCTAAAGTAGTGTGGATTTTGATTTATAACATTTAGAAAGTATATAAAAAATTCGACACCAACCGCCTGCCGCAGTGCCTGACCAAATTCCTGGGGAAATGCCAGTGTATATATATAAATTATATATTATATATTAAATTATATATATGTATTATTCGTTTGCTATTCTTGTCTGTCTATCATAAAAAATTTATCAGTGACAATAACCAAATGAAAAATCTCTCCAAAACACCAGCCCATCCGCATTTTGCACAGCACCTCGAACAACACTGACAAAGATCACACTCACATACAGAACAATTCTTTAAAACGCAACCTTCCCTACGCATAACACACTTTCACCCATCTTTTTAGTCAACAAAGTCTTTAATGCAGACAGCCTCAAGCATTCAACACTCTTAAACGTCTCTCTCAGTCCACTGTCTCCCACTAACGAACGACCATAAGGAAAGACAACTGCAAGGGACGGGTTCTATATGCTTTTATTTTAATATGTATTTCAATATTTACACACATTATCAAAGCTTTACAATATGTTCACTAGGAGACATACATCTATGCACTTTTATTTTAATATTTATTTCATAAGCACACACAGTATCAAGCTTTACAATATGTACATAAGTAGACATACATCTATAAACGTTTATGCTGATATTTATTTCATTCCGTTAATTAATTAAATACTAAATTGTACAGCATGAAAAAATAAAATATTTATTAAGTATTCCATACTACAACCTTATCTCTAGGCATGTAAGAACACCTGACACTACATCCAGTTTTTTCCGGATTTTCAGTTCAATTAGTATACAGCGCAATAACTGTTTCTACAATGCCGTATCTAAAAGCACGGACTCTACCACTTTTCCGATCGCAGCGAGAATAATAAGAAGAATTTATTTAATGCTTTCCGGTGGTTTATAGAGAAATATCAGTGAATTAAAACTGATAATTTCACTGTTTCAAACAGTGAAAATTATCAGTGAGAATTATCGATAATTTTCATTGTTTACTGTGAAATGACGTCATTTTTTTGACGAAATGACGTCATTATCCCAGCAAAATTCGTTAGTTAAACTCTTGAACAATGTATATAAACTGTGAAAAATGCATTAAATAAAAAGAAAATTTGTTGGATTCGGTGGATTATCGACTTTAATTCACTCGTGATCATAGAAAACATATATTTTCACTCGTGGCTGCGCCACTCGTGAAAATATTATTTTCTATGATCACTCGTGAATTAAAATCGATAATCCACCGGATCCAACAAATATCCTCTATGTGTCCTAATTCAAACTACACTGTTTTCGCAATACAATTTCAACTGCTACCATAAGACCAGATCGTCAGATACTACGGTGAAACAATTTGTGCAGTGTAACCTTTTCTTTTGCTTTGCACTAATCAACAATTCACAACTCCGCCATAAACGATTTGTTATCAAGTTTATGTTTTGCGCATTTCTCAACAAAATACACGCAAACGGGTGTCGATGGTAACATTTATTGTGTTTGTTACGATGTATTAGGTTGATTGAACTCGATTTTATGGACATATGTGAGACATTTATTTTTTTACATTGTTTTTGCCATAGCCATGAAGAACTATGAGCTGTACGTATGTACTCATAAAAGCTCAGAGCATTCAAGAAGAACTAAGTAAATTGCTTGCTTAATACGATGAAGACAAAAAATGAGGCTATATGTTTCGTCTAAGTATTATAATATAGCGACTCCTAAGATGTATTTGTTGCGACAATTAAGGTCTTTTTGTTTCGCTATTTCGTTCACGTTATACAATTATTCTCAAGACTTATGCAATTACAACAAAACTCAATCATGTTAACTTCAAGAACGTGGAAATAAACATATGAATACAATTAAGATGAGTGTACAGCAGTACATATCCGTCGCAAATAATACCTTATGGAATCTCTTCTGCCACAACAGTGCGTTAGAAATGTCAAAGCATATACGTAAGCATAATAATTATACGTTACGTTTGACACATGATAACACAAATTGTGTTCTCTTGAAGCATCGTTAGTTCTGAAAAACTAAATGGTTCACTTTGTTTGCCGAGGATGGTTTTAAATGTCCAATGTTTTATATCGCAAATGATATTTGCACTCGTGTTTATAATTTACAATTTGTGTTATTTTGTTCATGAATAAGAGGCGCGAAAAATGTACACATGATGAACGATGAAGTATTCATCCCCAATATGCTGAATTTATTCAATATACCCTGGAGTTTATAAACCAATATTAGTGTTCTGGAATTTACTGGATTATATCGCTATAATGTGTTTTTCATATCGCTAATATTTGTACGTGTTTGTTATAATTACTTGTATCATACACGGAATTCTAGTCGCAAATCCTGAATAAAATCAGGAATATCGGAAAATACTCATTAACTGCTTGGGAATAACAAAACACCATAAATCATCTCAATCAGGCTATATATTGCGACGCCTACTTGAGTTGACGAGTGATCAATTGCCTCATGTGTCGGATAATTCATATGGACGTTTTAATGGCCAGTTCTGATGAAACTAAATGTCAACTTTATGTAGCATATTTCCCAAAAATAGAATGAAAAACTAAAGTTTATTGAAATAGACATAATTATGAATAAATGTATCCATGTACATATTATTTTAGTGAACTAGTAACACAATTTTGAAATAAACGTAGGTCAAATAACAGACACTTTTAACACATTAAGTTTACGATTCAGATATATCAAACAGATGCTTATCTAAAAGATTGAATTCAGAATACCCATCGGTCATCCAATCTAACGTTGGTTATTCTATCAATACATACGGAATTGCATTAAGCTCTACCATCAATAATACCTAACAATCTCACGAACTGCACGTTTGAAGCGCCGATTTACATTTAGTTAAATGTCTTTCAGTCAAATGCAATTGAATGTATTTTTCCAGCACAGCATCCACTTTGGCCATACACGTAATGCAAATTGAACCATCTGGCGCAAATAGCGTATTGTCACAAAATATTAAGCTGCAATACTGAGCTTTTGAATAAAAGACCATTCATGGCTTCTCTGTTTGTATTGGAATTTAAATGACAGAGAGAAATAATCCGTAAACGGTACCCATTGAACATGTTTTCTCATATTTTAGTATTATCTTTATACGAACCTTACATTATGAGGAATATCTTGTCAGACACACATGATTCTGGACGTAAAGGATACAGTGTATGTGTATGTAAGCCATTGATTGGAAATCTTCGACTATAATCTATTTGAAAGTACATACCCTTTGTAAGTAACGAGCCACTATGATTACAAAAATGTTTTATCTAAAAAAAACGGTTTTTATAACGGCATACACTTACACAAACATCTAAACAAACTATTATATAATAATATTTCAATTTCCTGTCTTTTTCATGCTATAGACTGAACTAAAGGCACATCGGATATACAATATAATGTGATAAACTAGCTATGATTTCTGTTACAGTTGTTATGTCAGTGAAGGTACTTGTGTGAGATGTGTTGTAAATAAATGTACCGTTTAAACAATGAGCCATTCGTTGCAGATCCCATCTTCGATGTATATGCTGGGAATTTGGTGTCTTAAAACGTGGCCTCGTTGCGATATGTGGTTATATATTTCTGCTGTAATCGGAGTGTACGTAGAGTTTACTGTGTTGTTTTCAAACTTGATTGATATGTTTCGTAATTATGACTGTTGGTTGGTCAGAAACAATTTGAGGTCGCCGGGGATTGTTGGATATGGTTCCGTCTGGAGATAAAGGTAACTCAAAGTGTATATGTTTATTGATGCAGCCAAACTTCAAAATAGCAGCCCTGAAGCCAATGGGGCATGAGGCGAGCGGCAAAGCATCCAAGTATACTGTCGAAGTGAAGTCAGCAAACCAACATTCTGGCAGTCAGCCTGGTTGAATTAAGTCATAAAACCAGCTGTATATTAGCATTACTACGTGCAGTCAGCGACTTAGCATCATAGGAACCTCTGGCGGCGTTAAGGCAGTAGCCTGCAGGTGTTAATTCAGCGACCAAGCCGTCAAGTATCTAAGCTGCATGATTTAAGCGGCCTTGGCGGCCAGGAAGCCTGGTTACGTAAGAATTGACAATATGTGGCCTAGTAGCCTTGCAATGTGCCGTCAGAGGCCCCGCAGTCTAGGAAAATTACAACGCGAATTTCACAGTACAGCCATCCGTCAACGAGAATGCAATAATCCAGCAATTTGAAAGTACATTGTCAACAGTATACAAGTGTATACTTGCTTCAACAAAACTCTAGCCGCCAGACAAAAACGCCATAGCATTTAACACATTTTGTTAAATAAATCACTTAAAACCAGCCTTAAAAGCACGCATTTGAGACTTAACTCGATGTATTGCGCTTAAATGAAGGAAATAAAAGAAATGAAAATCATATCGTTCAATTTAAGTGCAATTTAGGAACAATCGGAGCATGAACTAATAACGAAAATCGCCAAATCATGTTTTTCAGTTTAAACTGTCCCAACGGCAGCAGCAGAAAGCGGCGCCGTGCGACCTTATCACTTATGTACATCAATTAAAAAACTATTGTCTGTAACAATAGCATACGTTTTGATGAGTGAAAACTTCCTTTACAGAGAAAATACCTACCGGAATGTAAATTTGAATGGACATTTGCAATACATTTGCAGTATTTTACCGACGTTTTTGTCCAATTATCGTTGAGTAATAAAAGATAATTGCGATATTGTTTGATTCCCACGAACATTAAGATAATTGAACCGAAGTTTTTTCTTATATGATTGTTAGAAAACACTTCAGCAAAATTGAGAAGTTTTCTACCGTTCTGAAGTCGTTAAATCCATCAAATATACATTTTCATTGAAATAAACGGTTTTTGAAAAGACGTGTATCTTAGTCGCATGCTGCCTGGCGCTTGCCTTTGCTGCTCGACATACACAATGAATACGGATCCTCTATTGCTGTTTTTTTTTATTAATTTATTTAATATCATTTGCAATAATCCTCGTTATAAGACAACTACATCTATTGTTTTTTTTGTATTTATTTGCTGGGTATTTGGTGTCTTAAAACATGGCCTCGTCGCGACATGTGGTTATCTTTATGCTGCAATCGGAGGTCGCAGGGGTTCATTGGATATGGTTCCTTCTGAAGATAAAGGTAACTCAAAGAGCATATGTTTGTTGATGCAGCCAAACTTCAAAATAGCAGCTTAGAAGACAATGGGCATGAGGAAAGCGAAAAAGCAGCCAAGTTGTCTGTCGAAGTGAAGTCAGCAAACTGGCAGTCAGCCTGGTGGAGTTAAGTCAGCAAACCAGCTGTATTTAAGCATTACTATGTGCAGTCAGCGACTTCGCATCCTAAGAACCTCTGGCGGCGTTATGGCAATAGCCTGCTTGTGTTAATGTATCGACATAGCCGTCTAGTATCTTGGCTTTGTGATTTAAGCGGCCTTAGCGGCCAGGAAGCCTGTTGAAGATTGACATCCAGTGGCCTAGAAGCCTTGCAATGTGCCGTCAAAGGCCACGCAATCTAGGAAAATTAAAACACAAATGTCACAGTGCTGCCATCCGTCAACGCGAAGGCAACAATCAAGAAATCTTAGAGGACATTGTCAACAGTATTCAAGTGTATACTTGGCTGAGCAAAACTCTAGCCGACAGGCAAAAACGCCATAGAAATGTTAACACATTTTGTTATACTAATCACTTAAAACAAGCCTTATAAGCAGTCGTTTGAGACGTACCGCGATGTGTCGGCTTTAATGAAGGAAATGAAATTCACACGTCGTTCAATTTAAAGGGGCCGTCCAACAGAATTCGGAATGTATTGAAGCATGTCATTAAATGCTTTATATTGATACATTTAAACATTGGACCTAAAAATCTCCAGTACAAAAAAACAAAAATACAATTTAAAAAAGTAAAACAAGTAACCCTCAACAGGGCTCGTACCACTGAACCCTGGACTCCTAGAGTAAAAATTATCACGCCTAGACCACTCGACCATCCACGCTCATGCTCAGAGCGGAAGTATGTTTTACCTATATGAGCAATCCTCGTAGTTTCCCAAAATATAACTACAACAACATAACTTTCCAAATTATTCAATCGTTTCGCGTCGCACGACGCTTTATGATTTAAAATTTCATGTTTTCAAATCGTCAACAGATGCATATAATGGATATTTAAGAGCATGGTAAATGGTCAGTATTACTATATCCTCAAAAATATCATAACAAAAACGAAAATTTGCGAATCTGAAACAACTTTTTTTTAAATTTTGTCAATTTACCAAAACGTTGGACGGCCCCTTTAAGTGCAACTAAGGAACAATCGAAGCATGAAATAGTAGCACAATCGCAAAATCATATATTTAAGGTTTAAACCTTCTTCCATTCGGCACCAGCAGACACAGCGCCGTGCGACCTTATACAATTAAAAACTATTGTCTGTAACAATAACATACGTTTTGATGAGTGAAAACTTCCTTTACAGAGAAAATATACCAGAATGCTAATTGGAATGGACATTTGCTATAAATATGCAGTATTTTGCCGACTGTTTTGTCCAATTATCGTTTAGGAATAAAAGATAATTGCGATATTGTTCGAAACCACGAACATTAAGATAATTAAAACGATGTGTTTTTCTTATATAATTGTGAGGAAGCATTTCAACAAAATTGATCCGTCGAATATACATTTTCATTCAAATAAACGGTTTTTGAAAAGACGTATATATCAGTCTCATGCTGCTCGGGGCTTGTCTTTGATGCTCTACATAACACATGAATACGGATCCTCTATTACTATTGATTATTTATTTATTTATTTTTATTTTCGAAAAACCTCGTTATAAGACAACTACATCTATTGCTTTTGTATTTCATGTACGATTTGTTGATACAATTAAATAATTGATGCAGTTATAACGAGTTATTGCCATTATCTATCACATTTGTCTTTGATCTAGGTTTTGTCTCATAATCCATGCCAATAATACGAACAAAATGTACTGCCAATGATATCTTGATAATGTATGACTTTGTCTTTCAGTGAAAGGAACTTTTGCATTTTCTGATTTTGTACGTGTACGGCAAATAATGTGTATATTACCTACAAAAGAAACTCGGCTTTGTCACTGGATAGGAATAGTTAACTTCTGCGATTTAGTTTACATTGGCATCAGAAAATCCAAACATGATCTATATCACTTTTGATACTGTAAACAGTCAATTACAAGCAAAGGATAGTGCTGGTTGTATGTTTATATATTTTTAATTCAAGATCGAAGACTTCGTTCATTTGTGATCACTCTCGAAGGCACACATGTAGGAATATTAGAATGCTATAAAACTGAGGTAGAACATAGAAAAATATAACAAAAACCAGCATGTTTAATTGCCTATATTAAACCGTTAATTTTAGCTGTTAAATGCAAAGTCTGACAGATTAATAGTGCATTTGAATTCAAAACGTCACTAGGTTTGGTTTGCCTAATTATTTCCTCAATAATGTTAACACTAAAGTAGCTATTGACATGTCGTAGTTCAACAACCCGATTTTTTTTAATTTTAGCCCTTTGTAATAAAGGATAATTTGTATTATTTCAATTATAATTATTTTTCGCAAACATTTAGTTGAATGGACGTTTCTTTAAGGCTTAATTAAGATTGTATTTAATGGCTTACTAAAACTAAGTATGTATTTATAATTGTAGACCTAAAAATGATTTTGCTGAAACTAGTGCATTTGTCATGCATCAAATGTAGTCTATCTATATAATATTTCAGTAGAATTATGGACGCAAATATATACATTTTTTCAAAAACTGTTATATTTTCTCAGTATTGGTTGTGGCTTGAAACGAATGAGAAATACGACAGTAATTGATTGTTGCATTAAGCTCTTCTCGTTTGCAACCTTCTAAATACAAAAAAAGCAGTGAAGACTTGAAAACATGTTCAGAAACTATTGTGTCTGCTGGAAGCAATTTATTGCATTCGTTATTTTTATTGAAAAGTAACTTGGAAAAGGAAACACATTTTACAGTAACAATGCATGGATAATCGTTGCAAACCTGACAGTAGTTTTGAGTGTAATGTTTTCCTCTTTCAATTAATAAATGTTAATAATAAAAACTTCATCGTTACATGACATTTATAGAAGCGATACTGTTTAATGCTTTTGTTCTTTCTAGCGAGCATTTAACTGAGAAAGAAACCAGTAAAGAATTATTTTTTCGTTGCGATACAAATTATAAGCCACATTGTTCGCAAAAAAAGTCATATTAACTTGAGGTTAGTGCTCGCAGTCTATTTGCCTTACATCAATCTTCGTAAAAGTGATAATGGTAGTTCTTAATTAAAATAAATGATATGTTACATTCAATAACAAAATACCGTAAGACTCGGTTCAAACCTAACGCTTTTGCACTTTTAAGAAATTGAGCTGTCACTATTCAATTTAAGTGAACACAAACTTGGGAGTTACTTAACAGCGTGTGTTTTTTCGATTAACCCATTTATGCCTAGCGTCTAGAAAAAAGGCCTTGGCAAAAAAACGCAGACCCAGATGAGACGCCGCTTGATGCGGCGTCTCATCAGGATCTGCGCTGTTTGCTTAAAGGAATTTCTGTAAAAAATATTAAAAATATAGAAATAAATATACTAGACATCCCTAATATTGAAAATAAATTGATCCAATTTAGAAGGATGGGAGAGTCCACTAGGCATGAATGGGTTAATGTAAATTCTCAAGTATGAATCAAAACCGAGCGTTTTTGTATTTTATCTCGTAACACTCGCTATGAGCCAACCTTTTGAAATAATGGATTGATCATTGCGCGGCTGTATATCACAGAACACATTATCAAACGACCAATAACTAGCACATACCGATTGATATGTAAAAACGTATTGTGTTTCGTACTGTTTCGCTTCATCCTTTTGAAGATACAACTTGAACTAAGAAGAATTATTATATTAATCAAGTAGATAAACGGAAAACCATTTATTGCGAAGGGGTCATAAATTATCATTCCTACTTGTCAATATTGGTATATTTAAACAAAAACACACATAACAAAATCAACATTATTTCAATGAATACAAGAAAATAAAATGACGAAGCTACACTTGACATGTAAAACTGAGTGTATCATTATATGACAAAATGAAAACATTATTTATATGAATATTAATCATGTTTGATTTAACTTAATGCATCGCTTGTTATAACTACTTATATTACGAAACAAAATGTAAACAACATATGCATATTTAGAATATACAATATTGTATATGTGACTTAATATAAACCCGTCGGATAAACTACCGGTATGCTATGTCTCTTTGAAAAAAAAGTAAATCGGCGCAGCACAGTGATGTGATTCTATTATTTAAGTAATGGCATTTTCCCTGTTTTACTTAATTATTTGTTAGCTAGTGTCATAAGGTTTGTAGTGATTTTTTGTTCTTATTAAGACCGACACATGCGAAACTGTTTATAAATACAAGATAAGGTTTTACGAACTGTAACTTTATTTCCTCGGCAAAACATAAAATTAGCTTCTCTTAATGAATGTATCTTTATTCAAAATTATCTAAGTATTAAAAATGATTGTTTTTATTAATTACTTATTGACTGATAAACTCGTGTTTTTCAAAAGGATTGGTGAAAACATATCTGGTTTAATTTTTAGCCACAAGATCATATAGTAACCCCAATAATTATTACATCAACTACAAACTAATTGCAAAATGGCTATGCGTGATAAAATGTAATATTAAGATGATTTCTTATCAGTTTGAGTGCCTAGCAAGTTTGCCTCCGTTGCACATAGGGAATGTTACCACGTTATACCATTCCATCGTGAACTCGTCACATCTTCCGAAAGGATTTTCTTAGATTAGTATTGACGTGGCAAATGTATTGGTGATTTCATTGTACGTGCATAGAATCACATTATCGGAACAATCAGTTCGTGGTGAATTCCAATTATCAAGTAAGTGAGATTAAAGAATGAAGTTCGAATTCTCCAGCGTTTGACAGTCTTGACCCAGATGTAAGAGTACGAGAAGAATGCAGACACATTGAGAATTATATCCCTTGATGTGAATATTAAGTACACGATACGTGAAAACAACAATTCAAAGAAGTTTCGAGTGAACTATTTGTAGCAAGATATACGGAATTGATAAAAAAAATCATTAACATGCCGAGCTATGCTTAATCTGTGTATGTTGTGCTTAACTAGAGGAACTCAATAAACGCTTTTTTTACTTAGACACGCAGACTATAATTTCATAGACCATAGCAGTCGTTTCTGATGTATTAAGTCCCATATGAAATATAAAACGTCCTAGAATTGCAGAATTGTACCTGATAAGAAAGACTTTAAGATTTGGATATATTAAATGCTTACTACGGCAACAAACTATTCTCTTGGAAGAAACCAAGCTTATCCACTTAAAATCATTTCAAAACTGCATACCAGATTAACTAAAATTAGGTGCCGACAATAGTTTACAATAATTTGCACCTTCGTATAAGATGGCTTTTGTTTGCGAACCCTATTGAATCGGGACTTTATTGACCTGTTAGAAAAATTCTCATTTTGGTCGACCACTGTTACTTGCCAAGTAATTTATAGCCCGACCAATCATTGAGCGGCTGTAAGAGTAAATTAATGCGATGTTTATTGATTGCTTCAATCACCATGATCGGTAAACCCGATCTGGCAACATGCATATGTGTGACGATATAAAAATAAAGCTAGTAAGGTCAAAAAATAAAGTTTTATTTTAAACTGTATCAATCAAAGAAAACTTTCATAGAGTGTAATGATCACATAAATACTATCTAATGCAAAGTCCATTCAGCCGTGATTTTAGGTGTGTAACCTTTTTAAATAAAGTAATCTTGAGAAAAGTGCTGTTGTTTTTTGTTTTTGAAGAAAGTTGCTATTAATATCGATTATAATCATTTTAACAAATAAATAGGCAGGAATAACTGTTCCAACATAGTTTTTTTACGTCCAGCTCACTTCTCTTTTTGAATTTCTTAAATACAATCTATAGCTTATTTATGAAACATATATAGTTCTCGACATCATCTTTATAAACCGGAGTAATTTACTTTAGTAATGTAAACAGAAACAAAACGAATAAACTCCTGTTTTGCATGGTTGTGCTTCATGAACTAATTTGGTTTGCTTACGTTCATTTGATAGTATCTCATACCGGATAACGCATTTGACTTCGCTAGCAATAAAAGCTAATCTGATATGCGTTCGCATTAATTTGTATCAGTGGTATTAAGGTTGCTACGTCTATGAAATGCGATGATCAACCAATTCGCTAGATATGAAATAAATTGGAAAATATTTCATCAGTTCCATAAAAAAAAATTATTGATGAAACTTCGTTTTGGTTTTCTTAAATATTTCAAAGATTTAAGTTATTATTATTAGTATATGATGTATTGTTAAATATTATTGCAATCCAAAATTGGCACGTCATTATTAAACGCAGATAACGTAGGCAGAAGAAAAACAAAAATAAAAATAAATAGATTGCAACAACAAATTAGGTGCAATATGGTCATACATACATGTGTTATGCAGGCGTTAGATAGCGCGTGATTTGAGCAGAAACTGTACATGTACATGACGCAATGCTTGTGTGAATCTAGCATCACTACCACAACATACTGACGTGATTTACTTTCTAGCCTTGTTAGCGAAACAAAAATGCTCTATAAATTATGTATAAAAACTTGTCAATTTGGAAGTAACAAAAATACGTGATTATGGTTTACGACTAGTTATTTTAGCGTATGGAGATTGTATGACATTTTCCTGGATTTGCGGTTTTAAAGTCTAATTAATTATGTAATTATTGCTTGTTTTCGTTTTCGTGCCGTGCTTGAACAACATATACAGTTTTTTACTGATCAAATAATACTTGTTTGCAGCAATAGGCTGATTCCTAACATCGAGCATAAGGTTACATGTACATACGTGCCATTTATAAAACAATACATTGATAGATGTTCGTCAACTTAAATAGGCACGTACAATGCGTTCGTTGATTAGATTTTGTTCTCATGGAACATTTTACCCAAAGTACAAATGTTGTTGTTTTTTCATTCATAATGATCAAGGCTGCGAATTTCACGACATTTACCGTTTATTGGTGTTCACAGTTTGAGTACAATAACATTTATTAAGCTGAACGCGTTTTGCAGCATTGTCCAACACACGTGCACACCAATGTTTTACTGAGCTTATTCGCTCGCCCCTGACAGTATCTAAAACTGAATAAAATTAATAAAACGTGTTTTTGCACTCGCTTGCTTGAATGTTTGGGGTTTGCATTCCGTCGAAACACTGTTACATTAGTTGTGGCTTTACATGCTGAAATATATTATCACGCCTACTCAGATGTATAAAATAGGTTGTCCTATCTGACGACGCAGTTTGTAGAAATACATTTCAAACGGAGAAGAAATATTATTCGAAATAAATGCTATAACTTTTAATGACATAAACCATACATCTTTTATAGTAGTTCTGATCTTATTATTCAAATGACGACAAAAGATAAACAAATATTCATCGTCTAGACAATTGTATAAATCATTCCCTCACACTTGCTTATGGTTGTTTTCTTATGGAAAGAGGTAGTTCCAAAGTAAGAATTGTTAGAAGCGTCATTTTTGTTTATAATAGTATTCATCTTACTTTTTTAATTTAACAGGCTGTTATGATTGTTTTTTTTAACTACATAATTTATGTCTGGTATGTAAGTGTATGTCTTGGCTAGTCCATGTGTTGCGTGTCTCGATGATTGTTAATTTGACATACTTAAAGAACCGTATTGTATAATGAGGTTTCGTATTTGCTTTTGCATGTATTTGTTTTTGTTTTATATGATAATTGCTCTATTAACAAACCAACTTAAAATAATAATTTTTTATGTTAAATCATGTCAAATGTATACTCCTATAAATATGAGGTCGATTTACATCGACCTCATATCGTTTAACGTTATTTTGCAATAGCATCGTTCCGACATGAATTCATGTCGGAAGCTTTAACGGTATCAAATTCATATAACAGCACAGAATAATCATGCAATAAATTATTAAACATAAAATATAAACATTATTTTACTAATTGCATTAGAAAAATGTTTATACAAACTTACAAGTAATGATAGTCCAGACCTTAAAACACTACCACTGTTCAAATTCCATATTGTTGCCATATAGCACTGTGTAAATTGAAAGTTGCATAATGTTACCTCATTGGTCGGTTATAAATACATTGTTTCTCTATGTATAGTATTCGATTTAGACGAAAATAATAACTTACGTGGAATGTCATATTAGTTTTCCATTAAAACTTTGATCTTGCTGTGTGTGTTTATGGACGTTATTAATTATGTTATACTTATTTTTGTATTTCATTAAGAATTAGAACGTGTAGCCCTTTTTGTTAACTGTTTTTAGCAAACGATTCGCGGCTTAATAAGACACGGAAAATAGTTAAAGCGACACTTTCATTTAAAGGTTTAATGTGAACAATATTAAATGAAACCTTTTTTGGTATTAATATATTTTATTGACATGTTAAATTCGATACTTGAAAAGGTGTTTAGTCTTTAAAAAGATGTCGCTGATATTGTTAATTTCAATGACTGTTAATATGCTTAATGTTGTGTAAGAAATTGAATAGTTTCACTGAGTTTTATTCCCGCCTAAAATCCGATATCGTAAAACGCGCAACGGTTAAGAATACGGTCTAAATAAGTTTAAGTATTCAGATCTGAATATCAGCAGCTGTGCCAGCTGGGAGCCCCGTTTTGGCTTTAACAACCGCAAGCGAAACAACATACTTTTCTAAGTCTTGCACTTAGACTCCATGATCACAAGTATAGGTCCCTGCTGTGGCGTATGACACCATAGTGTTATTTAGTATTGGTCGGCACAGTATCTGATCATAACGAGACAATTGGTTTGTGCTGAACACAGGGGCAATAAAACCACAGATCTATCAAAAAACAAGATTATTGAGATATCTTTTATTGAACACCGCGATAAAAATGCTCAAACCACGGACTCTAGATTACACGGATAAGAAACATGGCAACATTCTCAGAATCATCACTGCTATATGTGTAATCACCTAACAATTCGTCTAAAAATAATTTATATATTTGAGTTGAAGACGATGTACTGTTGTATAAGTCTGAATAAACTATCTGTCTGCCTGTCTAAATCAAAGCCGTCATCGTCCCAGTGAAAAAAAAATCTGATTTTGAATAGTTGAACATGATGCCCTTATGTCAAAATACGAAATGACCCGCGTAACACCGACCGTGATTTTCAAGAATCTTTAATAAATTGATAATTTAAGGTAAATAACATTTCATATAATTATACATAATTCCCTCGTTGATAATTAACAGCAAACGATGAATGTTTTTGACACCCATTTTATTTCAAGTATGCATGCAAAGCCGAATAAAATCGAGAGGGTCCGCTATATACGCTGTTTCATCATAAATTTAACACCCTTGCTGTGTTATAAACAAGAGCTGAAATAGTTAATTTATTAAGATTTATTTATAATAAGCTTTATTGATATGTTTCGTGAACAAAATACTACAATATATCATAAAAAATATAATAATCATGGCAAAGGAAATTCAATGGCCGGTTTCTAAACAAAAACATAATCGCCAAGACCGTAGCATCAGTTCAGTGCGTTAGGAACTCGCGCTACTTTCTTCCGCCTTCATTCCTTAATTACTTTCGTTTTTAAACAATTTTTTTTCTATCGTATACAGAATTCTATTCTCCTAAGCAAGATGTAATTTTTAAAACTGAACTCCAAATATAAACGCTACAAATTGGTATTAAGTACGAACATGTCAACCGTAAATCTAGATTCTAAAACTCCAAAACGGTATGATGTTTGCAAAAGTTAAAGTTATAACTCACCGGGCTGTCGAAATCAGAAGAACGCTACAAATTGGTATTAAGTACGAACATGTCAACCGTAAATCTAGATTCTAAAACTCCAAAACGGTATGATATTTGCAAAAGTTAAAGTTATAACTCGCCGGGCTGTCGAAATCAGAAGAACGCTACAAATTGGTATTAAGTACGAACATGTCAACCGTAAATCTAGATTCTAAAACTCCAAAACGGTATGATATTTGAAAAAGTTAAAGTTATAACTCGCCGGGCTGTCGAAATCAGAAGAAAAACTTAATATATATTTATATATCTGTTTACTACGTAACGTAAGCTTTCTAATGATATATAATTTGTCAAAATCGGCCGAGAAATGAAACTATAATTCAATAAAAGACGTGAGTGGGTACATCAAAATGTATAACCTCGGCGCTTCGCTGTACGCTAATTGTACAAAATCGATAGCCACAATACGGCAAAACGCGCGGTGGTAAAACATAAAATGTGTATTTCTTGTGTTTATCTCGCTATAAATCCATTAATAACAACGGGAATATACTAAAACGTATATTTTTGAAAGAGGAATTAATAAGCAGCAAGATAACGTATAAACCAATAAAATCGGATGAATAGTTTTTGCATAAGATTGAATTTACTACAGTAAGGGTCAAATACTCGATTCATCTCCTAACAATATACACTCCGTGATACAACTGGTAGTTTTAACACACACATATAGGTTCCATTTAATTTAAGAGTACAGAAAGCTAAAAAGTGATGTGGTTTGTTGTACAACAACAATTGGTTATGTGTAACCTATTCAAAAAATAATTTCGTTCAAGATAATTCAATGTAATTCTATAAACGACAAACACACGAAGTGTGTTGTGTATGTTTATTTTTAAAAATGTACATAAGTGGTTTAAAAGCACAATTTTTACACATTTAAGAGGTAATCGCTCACATATATGTCTAATTAATGATAATTTTATGCATTAGCAAAGATTTAACGAGAAAAACTGAAGTTTTAGTTGAACTCAATTTGCTATAGGAAAACGACGGTAGCCGTTTAGACGTAAGCGGGGTAGCTTACGTCTAATTATTTGGACTAGTCAAATGTAGAACTATTTACAGTAAGCATCATTGATATACATTGTTTTGTCCATAGTAGAAGAGACATAGCTTCATTGTTTTCCAGGATGTCTTAAAGCCTTTCAAAGCCGTCATGTTTCGATAAGTGCGGAATCATTGCTCTATGTTGATTGCCGTTTTGCATCCAGAAATAATCAGTTCAATCAGAGTTTGACATTCAGAGGAAATTGCGACTGGTAATAGTAGAAACTCCCTTATAGTAAATTCTTCCAACGGAAGCTTTGGCCGTTTGTGTAAAGTGATTAATTTCTGCTTGCAATTGACATAGTTGTCATTTCTCATTATCGATTGGCTTTTCTCTATTTTAGGGTTAATGAACATTCAACTTTTTTTATAAATAAAACATTAGAATGGTAAAATAAGCTTTTATTAAATCATATATGTTTCTCAAAAACGTACTGTTACTAAATACGTGAAACTAATACAATGGTGATATCGTTTTGCGTGTTGACGGGTTTGAAGAGCAATAACACACCGGAACTAGAAATATACGCACAAACACTACAATTATTACATATTGTCCTTCTTGTGTTTACGATTGCTGGCGACTTCTATATTCACAAACACACTTACGACAAAATTCGAGACAACACAACAAAAAATAGTCATCCGCTAGAACGACAACACAACACATGAATTTCTCGTCCTTTTTTCTATTTATGTTGTGTAGTCACCCTGATTTTTCTTTCTAGCGTTTTGGCAGGGGTGTAGGTCGTCGACACGTGGGCATTGAAGAACGACACATATACCCGCAGATACGACGATTACATATATCGTTTTCCGCATTGGTATATTAACGTGTTTGAATTGCACCAAAAGACGCAAACGAGGCAACGACAATCATTATGGCATAATTTTCGTTCTTGCGTGTCCTCGTTTTGGCGGCTTTAAAAGTCGAAATCACGCCAACACGATATAATGGCACATATCAATAGTTGTTTCGGTGCGTTAATATGTCGTTTTGTCGTGTTGGCGTGTTGGCGCCGTTCAACCCACCAACACGAGGACATTTTTACGTTACCATGCAACTGTAAAAAGGCCATTCGATTGATTGAATCGTAAATAAATTAAAAATAAATGCATATAATTATTGTTCTTTCCTTGAATTATTTCAGTGACATTGACTATTGAGTGTTGTGTTGAATTATGATATCGTGGCTGAAAATAAATAGTTCTTCATTTGTTGTTTTTTTAGTTTGTTAATGTCCGCTTTAAAGCCATATGTTTACATAAATCTTCTATTTAAAAAAATGATCGTACACTCCACTCGTATCACGCTTAGGTAAAACTTACATCTTTATCTTATATGAGTGTCCAATCAGCTTATATATTTAAAATATGATCAAGTGTCAAATTTAATTCATAGACAAATGCATTCAAGACTAAGCCCGAATGTGAAAAGTAGGTCATTATTCGCATCCATACAATTTTCCACCAATCAGTTCTCGTTGCGGTCCGTCTGATCGTAATTGATATAATCAGCATAACCAGTGTTTTATGTGGGAAAAGTATTATGAAGCATTAATCGATTAGATAATTTGATTGCAGGAAAGCTCGATAGGTTTCAAGAAGGTTGCAATGGAGCGAGCTGGCATGTATTCAAGCATGTATACTTTAACATTAACAAACATTCTAAGTCATTTTACTATATTTTCATATGCCATCCTTAAAAAATAAAAATAATCTTTAACTTTTATGAAAACCTACATAAGAATGAACAAGTAACTAGAGTTTATCATGTTTTGAACAGTATTACACTAACAATCAAAATCTATTTACAGTACGCACATACATGTTATTGTGTGTTTTTCTCGCATTATATGTTGTTGTAATCACTTTATTCCCCGTGTTAAAGAAGTGTATCATTACAAACTTTAGTAGAAACATAGATGTGCTCGGCTTGAATATAAAGTGTCTGAAACGATTGACATACCTTCTTTTCTTAAACGCCTTCAGTCATTTTTAGGAGGCAGGTCTAAGTTCTTAGTAACTAATATCTTGAAACATATTATCACTTGCCTCAAACACGAAATGAATGTATGAATGAATTTGAGCTAGACAATCTAATTTGGCAAAATCATAATCATGCAAGCAATAAGTCTAGATAACAACTCAAAATAATGGCTTAAATATTTGTGAGAGTCAAAGTCTAGCTATCAATTCAAAATAATGCATGAAATTTTCGTCAGAGTCAAAGTCTAGATAGCACCTCAAAATAATGCCTCAAATATTCGTCATAATCAAAGATTTTATAGCAACTCAAAAAATTGCCTCAAATATTCGTAAGATTTGAAGTCTAGATAGCAACTCAAAAAACGTCTCAAATATTCGTAAAATTTGAAGTCCAGATAGCAACTAAAAATAATGCCTCAAATATTCCTCAGAGTCAAAGTCTAGATAGCAACTCAAAATAATGCTTTAAATATGTGTTAGAGTCAAAGTCTAGATAGAAATTCAAAATAATGCCTCAAATATTCCTCAGAGTCAAAGTCTAGATAGTAACTCAAAATAATGCCTCAAATATTCCTCAGAGTCAAAGTCAAGATAGTAACTCAAAATAATGCCTCAAATATTCCTCAGAGTCAAAGTCTAGATAGCATCTCAAAATAATGCATTAAATATTCGTCATACCCATTAACACGCAAGAAACATTATAAAATATGGTTTTGAGTTTCTATCCAATATACATAAAAATTATGTTACAATATGGTTTTATTCAGCTTCGTAACGTTTCAATTTCGACGCATTGGTGCCATATTGTAACATAATATTAATGATTATTTTCTGAAACACAATCAGACGCTAAATTGTGATATCAAGAAAAATTGCCACCGAGCCGCGATTGCTAATTGGACATCACTGAACCCCAGGGAAATAGGAGAAATAATGCTCAAACATTTTATGTATTCTCAGTCAATAACCGCACGGTTTGTGGAAAAAACTCTATTGTGCTTTAACGAAAAATCGAGAACATTGACACCTACAATCGATATATCCCTTGTAAACATCAAAGGCATTGCTGCCGACCTTTAATCGTGAAAATCTGTAAAGTTTAACGTAATTTGACTCAACATACGCAGCATTCCGGGCGCATAACAAAAACCTTGTCAGTTATTGATTACGGCGTTATAAATCAAGCTGCGTTATTAATCGTGAGGATGGAACGTCCAGCCCTTTTGTTTAAATAAGTACTATATAAAAAGCAGCGTGAGTTATGAGTATAATGGGTTCGGAGAACCTATTCGTAGGAAACATGTATTGATGTTTGAAGTCCAATAGTGTTGTAACCTAACACGTTATTTTTTCCGTCACACAATGTTCTTCAACAGCACAAACAGCACCCTTGTGCAGGACCTATTAAAACAATCGGCTTCACAGACGGTTGTTTTTATCATACTTGACGTCGTCTCGATTTCCATCGGCTTTGGACCAAGGAAATGCATTAAATAAAAAGCATACATATCGATATTTCAGACATCAACATGTGCGTTCTTTGTGTTAGATCTCTCCCATCTCATACTTTCAACAATAGCTTATGAGTAGGCATATGTCACACAGTATAACAAGTATGCGGGCGTGTATATGGTTTATGTCTCGATCCCGACGTCAACCGTATGTTCGATGGGCAAAAACTATGGCATCTAGTACGTCCTCAAACTATCGATGAAACCGTATATAAACGGAAGAATGTCGCATATGTATCATCTCAATATCCATTTCATTTCCGCTTTGTATAGTTACGTAAAGTTATTCAATCAAATATGGAACAAAGACTTTTAGAAAGCATTGACCAAGGAACTTTCCATCAGCATTTAAACACTACAGAGCATCGTGCATTTTTGCATTATGCGATTGAAAATACAAGCGTACTTAGACTCAATATCGATCTCTAATTTTGGACACACATGCACTATTTAACACGCATCAAAGCTAGGCTACTTTTGAATTATCTGCACCTGAAAGTGTGTATTTACTCTTAAATGTCGTTGCCAAGAGCAGATTATTCATAATTAATGCAAACCAAAACGAAAATATTATTTCATATTTTTCTGAGTAATTATGTTTATAATTATAACCCGAAGTTCAAAATAATTCATTAGCTCAGAAATATTGCCAGATGCTTAAATAAGTTGATAAGCTGCATTATTCCTGAAAGAGAGGCATACTTTTTAATGAAAATTCATATAATGTTGCGAAAATTAGTTAAAGAAAAAGATTGATTGGATAAAAAAGTAGAAAAAAATGACACCTATAGTACAGAATTTCCTTAACAGATTATTGTGTCTGAAAATCATAGATTACTAAATATATCAGTGATCTTGAAAACAGATATACATGTAAGTATTATAGAGCCGCATGAATGATATAATATCAAACAAACACTTCAAAATTGTTAAAATAAAGATCAGAAATATCCAATCTTAGTAGCTTATATAGAGAAGAGCATGTAACATTGCATTAATTTATACACAGTATAATTTAGATTTTATAAATAACGAAAAGACTTACCTTCTCACAAGTCTCAGCAACATTTGTTTCTTTTTAAATGTCTCAATATCAGAATGGAAAGTAATAAAACACGTTGTATTAAAAACATCAATCCAAACCATTGTGTGTATGTAGATTGTGTTTCCATATAAAATATAAGGTGAATCATGTCTTTGAAATGAAAAATAAGAGATGTATAGTGTTACTACTGATCCTTATCTTAGAGGAAACCATGTAACAACTGATGTGCAATTAATATATTGACCAGACCAGAGTAGAGGGGCAGTGGGGTTATCAATTACATTAATTGCCTACAAATTGATATCATGCTGTTAACAGAAAACCAGTGATCCTTTGGAATCCTGGGCAAACTCCAAAGACTGTACAGATAACACTTTCGAATGGAGCCAAATATAGCTATCAGAAACCGCAGTTTAACTTTCTATAAGCGTCCTCATGGCTAAGGAAGATAAATTAACGGTGAATAAATTGATATTGGCATTAATATGTGCCTTTTCGGAACCAGATTTATGTTTGCGGGAAATAACCTTGCACATAACTATAACTTTAGGGAACAGTTTTTAGTTACAGCATTAAAAATGGTTGCAAACATGTCATATGTAGAATGCTTTTTTCAGGTATATATATATACGGTAGTACTAAATTAGAATGGAATGTTATGTTTTAAATTAGAAATAATAACTTTGCAAAAATAAGTGCAGACTTGATGCTTTTTACATTTTAAATACATTAATCTTGTACAAATAATCTTATTTTCCTATGTCCGATATAATAACGGCATTGTTTTTCAATTAATTTAAACGTGTGTTGGCTGAATCGAGACCAAGTTTATTTGTATTGCATTTCTCAACAGTCGCTAACAGTCAAACTTTTAAAACAATGGATTTTAAAGTACGCATCTGCAGTATACATTGCGGGGCGACCAATAACTAGTAAATCCCTATGAACACGCACTGTGATGCACTAATGCGGTAAATCTTAATGAACATTAACAAAAGGCGTTTACTGTGCTGCTTTCTCGCGTAAATACACGAAAAACATTGGTGCAAAATAGCTATAGATTATTAACAGAGCTTGCTTAAATTTGCATATTTAAACAAATTACCTACTACAAAATAAACAGACTTAACAACATAACAAGGAAAAATTAATGAATAGACTACATTCGAATAGTCAAAGTTATTGTATCCTTTGCTTACGAAAAATAATCATATATCATAGTTTACATGCATACATATTTTCTTTAAATTGAAATAAATGCCGCGAATATTGATATTATTATTACACATGTAATGAAACAAAATGTAAGCATCATGCGCATATACGATAAGAGAAAGTTCGTGTTCTCAACAGTTCGTTCGTCGTTAAACGGACGGATGTAAATATATGTGAAGTATCAAGACTTATTAAAAAGCATAACCCTTGATGCTTACATTTAACATGGTGATAATTCAAATTAGTTTCAACTTAATTATCTGTAGCCAGATAAATAGCCTTGATAAACAATCATTAACATACCTAGCGATGCTTACATTTCTGAGTTGCACCCAATTATTATAATCCGCTATACGTTTTGTCTTTCTAATAAATGCGAACTAATTGCTAGAACAGTTGTGCACGGAATGATAAGTCTTTACTGAACGCAGTGGGTCATAAAAATACTATTTCGACAGCGATTTTCAACCAGATATTGTTAAATTATGTGGTTACAATCGCGATTTAAAGACGGCTAGTTGGGACAAACAAGTTACGAACGTCTTTTTCTCTTAATGTATGTATGTAATGCCTTTGGTATGGGTACAATTGATGCTCCACGTCAATTAACTGCTGCGTAGCATCACATCAGGCCCTTTCTTTTCGAGACCTTAACGGTTGACTTTACATCCGAAACCTACCATTAATACCCTATGTCCAAACATGTTTAAAAGTTTGTTGTAAAAATGGTAATTATTGTTTGTATGAGTTCACCTCACTGGTTCATCATTGAACTGAAACAAATATGCATTCACCTTTATTCAATGACCATATGCGTGTGTTCAGAACTTGTTTTAACAACAACATTTTCTACCGTAAGTCAGGTATTTTTATTTCAACGAATCATAGTCTGATGGGAATACGTTTTGATTATATGATACAACCTTGCACAATTCATACTTTATTGATGAATATAGCGCCAATATATGCTTATTAAATTGAGTGTACCATAGACTACACAAATACTGACTATTATGATTATACATCTATATTGTTTTGAATATCAAATCAATGGAATTGCGAGTTTCTGGGAATATTTTACTTATAAGCTAAATTCAATTTTTATTTGTAACCGATTGGGTCTGGAGAAAACAGCGGTAGAGAAAACGAAGCAAAATAAGCATTCCTTTGATGAACACTCACCGTGTGACATTTTTATAGATCGCGATTTTAATAAGCAGCCCATTATTCCGTGGACCAAAGCAGTCTCGCATGTAGCATTTTAAGTTATGTATAAGTTGATCCATTTAAAATATACATATGTTAACGCTTGCAGAATAATAACTGCTATATTTTGATAGCAAAAAATAATATTGATTTACAAAATAATGTATCACATACAATATTAACTCTAATCAGTGCATACTTTAGTTCAGTGTTTGTACTTACGGATAAGATGGGTTTTTTTTAAAGCATATCAATTTGCGGACTTACATTTATATTCATGCCATACCCTTTCAGAAATCACATATTAGAAAGATCGTAATTTTCATTGGAAACTGTTAGTTTATTAGTTGCAAGTAATGTATCGCGTGAGTGTCTGTTAAATTAAATAATACCATGTTTATTTATAGTTCAAGTACATTAGAACCCGGTACCCATGTTTGCCAACAGGAATATGTGTTAAGATAAACAAATTAGTGAATTTCGTCAATATAAACTATACTAACTATCCATTGAAGAGAAAATGTGTTATGAATTTGTATGATCACATTAATGATATATTCTGATCTAAGTCCACTAAACCTCTATTTTTTTCTAAGTTTGTAACCACTATAAATAATAAAGCAATCTTTTCGTTTTAAATGTATCTGCTATTATACCATTTGAAGTGTTCTTGTGAATAGTTTTTCAAAGTGATATGAATATTGATCAGATGTATGCGTATAGTATTTCTAATCTTGTTGAGTGCTTAGCAAGCTTGACTCCGTTGCACATAGGGAATGTTACCACATGTCCCTCCATCTTGAACTCGTCACATCTGCCAACATACTTTCCTTCAATAAGTATTAGCCTTGCAAATTTGTTGGTAAATTGAGTGTTTTTGTATAGAATGAAATTAGCGGAACAATCAGTATGAGGTGAATTAAAATTATTAATTTATCGACATTGACAGATAATGTAAGTATTCCTTATGATTTCAAAGTCGTGAACTTGATATAAGAATATGCGAAGAATTTAGACTAATGAAGAAGTATATCGATTAATGTGAATATTAAGTATACGATAAATTAAAATAATAATTTAAACTAGTTTTAAGTGAACTATTTGTAGCAAGATAAATGGCCTTTATAGAAAAATCATTAACATAACGTGCAATGCTAAATCTTGCTGTGTTGTGCCCAAATAGTGGCACGCAATAACCGCTTTGCGGAAAACTCTAACAGGTAAAACGTGTAAGAACTATTAGTTAGAACGGTTGTTTTATATGATTTCGCAACACTGTTTTTAATATTTAAACAAACATACAAATACGTTCACCCATTTTCAATTACCATATGCTTGATTTCAGAAGCTAGGATCAGGTTAAATTAGGTTGCAGCTAATCAACTTATGCGTTTTAGATTTAATTGCATTCATCAATCCTGTTATATGCATCCTTTATTTATTAACATAGCACCAATATACGCTTACTAAATTGAGCATACTAAATACCACACAAAAATGCTTAATAGCGAGCTAACTTCCAGTTGGTTTGGGTTTTTGATAACAATGTTATATTTAAGCTAGGTTGTTTTCTTTAAAACGCGTTATGTTTAACAAACACGGTGGAGATAAAGAAAATATTATTTCTTTTTAATGAAGGTTCTCCGTTTGAAATTTACAGATTACGGCCTGATCATGCAGACAACAATGTCGTAAACCATTACATTCTTGCAGCAGTACAAGTTATGTATTTAGTTCCGTTTGAAATATACTACGGTCGAGGCTTGCAGCAGTGTACCTGAAAAAAACATTAGATTATGGTGCACCCTGATTACTGCAAACCACTATCCTCTTGGTATACACAAAGCTTATCCGTTTAAAATCCTTCCAAAATACCATATTAACTATAATTAGGTGTCTAAAATCGTTTGCAATTGTTTGTACTTGCGTATCATATGGTTTGATTACGCTACCTATTGAGTTCGAACTCCATTAACGTGTATGCAATAAACATTAAATATTGCCTGAATAAAGATCATCATTTTCGTCGACCACTGTTTTTTGCCAAGTAATTTAATGCGTGAGCAATCATTGAGCGTCACTAAGAGTAAAATAATGAAATGTTTATTAGAAGTGCAAGTTTTCAAGACCCGATTTTTAAAAGTACCTGATCTGGCAACGGGCATATGTGTACAGATGTAAAAATGCGCATGACTTTGATCAATATACATTATAATTTAAAAATGTATACATGGAAGGAAAATATCATAAAGTGTTATGATCGAACAAATATTACATAAGTCTATTCATTCGTGATTCTAGATGTGTAACTTTTTTAAATAAAGAAATATCTACATTATGTAATTTTTGTTCTACCATAAATTGTTTGTGTAAAACGTGTTCATTGATGTTTTAAGAAAGCTGATATATTTATTGCTTATGTCCAATTTGATAAATAAATAGGCAGGAATAACTGTTCCAACAAAGTATATTAAGTCCAGTTTACTTCTCTCTTAGATTTGCTTTAATGTAAAACGTGGGCTTAATGTTGTTTTCGACATCGTAGGTATACACCAGAGTAATTTACCCCAACCCTGTAAACCGTAGAAAATTGAATAAACTCGTGATTTGCATGTTTGTGCTTCGAAAGCTTATTCGGTTTGCCTCCGTTAATTTGGTAGAATCTAATACTGTATAATTTGTATTCGCAAACAATTTAAGCTAATCTGATATTTTTTCGCATAAGTTATAAAAGTCCATTTGTGTCAGTGGTATTAACATTCCTACGTCTATTGAATAAACTAAGTTTATGTTTTCTGGAATATTAAAGCTTAATAAGTTATGATGATACACTTTTTGATATTTTTGCAATCTAAAATTCACATGCAATTATCAAAAACGCTTTGGTTGCAAAAAAATAGTTTGCAACCAAAAAATAAAGCCTTATATGTCATGCATACATCTGACAAGTCTGCTCAAGACTGCACGTGATTCCAGCAGAACATGTACATGTACATGACGCAATCATTGTGTGATTCAAGCATCCCTATCACAACATACTGACGTGATTCATGTTCGTGCCTTGTTAGCAATAAGATTCACTAATTAATTTTAACTATTCCTCCATAAATCCATGTGTTGTCAATTTGGAAGTTAAAAGATTAATACATTTTTTTGTTCAGCATATTTATTTTAGCGTATTGATATTGTATGAGATGTAACTGGGTAAGTCTAAATTGTAAGGTATCGATTGCTGACTTTCATTTCCGTGTCTTGCTTGAACAACATTTTATTATTTTCTTCACTGATTGATTAACGCTTGTTTGCAGCAATAGGCATATTTCTTATACCCAACATTAGGTAACATTCGTGACATTTAGGATACAACAAATTGATAGATGTTCGGCAGAACTATGACCCTTAAAATTCGTTTATTAGAATTTGTCCGCATGATACATTTTACCCACAACAGACATATTGTTTATGTTCTATGAATCATGATAAAGGCTGCATATTTTACCACATAGACCATTAACTTGTGTTCAAAGAGTCATTAGAATAACATTTGTTAAGCTTAATGCGTTTGGCAGCATCGTTCATCAAACGTGTTCACAATATTTGTATTGAGGTTTTCACTGGCCCAAGATTGTATCGAACACGGATTTTAAAAAAGGTTTTGTTAAAGCGCTCGCTCCCTTCAATGTTGGTCGGAAAAACTGTTCAATTTGTTGAGTCGTTACATGCTACAATTTATTTAAAAACATTATCTCAAATATGTTCTCTGAATCTAAAAAATATGTTTTCTTATCTGACGAAGAAATTTCTAGAAACACATTTCAAACTGAGAAGTAATATTGTTCTAAACAAATGTAACGACATATGTGATTCTATTTTGATCGTATTATTCAAATAACGATTAAAGTTAAACAAATATTAATATGTTAGACGATCGGATTAATTATTCCCTCATACTTGCTTATGGCTGTTTTTTCTTATGAAGAGAGTCGTGTCATTCTTGTAGTAGTATCATATTATGAATCTTACTATTTTAATTTTAACAGGCTGTAATAATTGTGTTTTTAACCATGTTTGTTATGTACCTTTGTGTCTTGTCTAGTGCATATGTTGTGTATCTCGATGTTTGTTGAGTGTTTATTTGACACAAATAAAAAAAC
Organism: Dreissena polymorpha; assembly: GCF_020536995.1. Lineage (NCBI taxonomy): Eukaryota > Metazoa > Mollusca > Bivalvia > Myida > Dreissenidae > Dreissena > Dreissena polymorpha. The sequence continues at coordinate 6,918,542 of NC_068368.1, read as the reverse complement.
GTATCTATAATACGGTTTTCTGGTTTCACTTTATTTGTTTGTTTTATATAATAATTGCTGTATTATCAAACTAACTTTGAATAATTATATTAAGTCAAAACGCAAATAGTAAAAATATTTACAGCAAAAGTCCAATAGTAAAAAAGATACATAGTAAACATTGTTGTCGAGAACATTTTAAAGCATTTCAAAGCCATAATGTTTAGAGTTCGGAATCATAGCTCTATTTTGATTGCCGTTTTGCATCCAGATAACATTAGTTCCATCAGAGTTTGACATTCAGAGGAAATTGCGACTTGTAAAACTAGGCATTCCGCTAAAGAAATTCTTCTAATAGAAGCTTTAGGGTAAAGTGATTAATATCTGCTTGCCAGTGGCATGGCTGTCATTTCTCAGTATGGATTTGCATTTCGCCATTTTAATGTAATAACATTCACTTTTCATCTGAATAAAACATTAAAATGGTAATATAAGATTTAATCATAACAAATTTGTGTCTCATAGAAGTAGTTTTATAATATATGTTTTTAAAACTTATAGCATGGTGTATCGGTCTGCGTATTGGCGGGTTTGAAGAGCAACACGACGCAAAAACGAGATTTATACGAGCCAACACGATAATTATGACATTTTTGTCGTAATGGTATTTCCGATTGCTGGCGAGTTTAAAACTCACAATATCAAATACTAATATCAAATCCGAGACGCTTACACGACAAACTTGTACATGCCAAACCGACAACACGATGCATAAATTTCGTGCCCTGTTGCCCTATTTTTCTGTGTTGTCGCCCCTGATTTGTCGTTTTGGCGTGTTAACAGAAATGTAGGTCGTCAACAGGAGAGAGCGATAAAACAACCATCAGACACGACAAGGACATGTGTCGTCTTTTCTCGTGTGCTAGTAAGCGGGTTTGATTGGTACCTAAACGACAACTCAACATAACAACACATTTTCGCTTTGATTTGGCGACTGGCATATGTCGTTCTCTGGATTGCTGGCAAATTTATTACAAACCACATTGCCAAATATACTTGCAAGAAAGAGAATTAAGACACACACAAATATATTTTAAACAATGTTATTTACGTCACATCATTTGAAGTTGACAACTTCATTTGGCCAAATTATCGTCATGCGATCGATCAGTCAAACTTTAGACGGTTATCTAAATGTTTCCTCAAACAAGATTAAAGCAGGAAAAACAATGTATGTGAGAAAAAAGTTTATGAGTTTCTTTCAAGTGTCCTTAGCATCAATTTATAAAATATGGTTTTAGTGAGCTGTAAAGGAGTTCTCTTTTGAGGCGTCGGTGCAATAATGTTAAAATAATATATATATATAATTCCTTTCAGAAACAAAATCAGACCCTACATGGTGAAATCATGACAAAGTATTACTGAGTCGCGATTACCGATTGGATATCACTGTTCCCCAGGGAAATTGAAGATATAATGCTCAAACTTTCAATTCAAACTCAGGCAATAACAGCACTGTTTGTAGACAAAACTCTGCATTTCTTCGTCTGAAAATCGAGACCATTGACACAAACAATATCTTCCTTGTTAACACCAAAGGCGTTGCTGCCAACCTATAATCGCCCAAAGCTGTAACCGTAATTTGACTCAACGTCCAGGGCGAATAACAGACCGCCTTGTGAATAATTGATGAAGGCATAATTAATCATTCCTCTTCGGGATGAAACGTCTAGCCCTTTGTACAAAAAGGACAATATTACCAGCGTGATACGGCAAAATTTGTAATGATTTTAGTGGATTCTGAGAACCTGTAGGTTTAAAAACTACTGCTCTTTTAATTTCAAAAGTGTTGTAACGTAAGATTTTTTTACTTTGTAGTATTGTAGCTGTTAAGACTATATAACTCTGTCACACAATGTACATACCAAAAAACACTATTGTACGTTACATTTTGAAAGATTTGGCTTCAGTGACCATGTTTGTACCATACTTCACGTCGTCGTGTTTATCATCGGCCGAGGCGATAGCAGTAATTAAGGAACATAATTAAAAAAATCTAACAACTTCAGACTAACCTTTCACTCACCTATCATACTTAATAATCTTGTAGGTATTCGGCAAAAGCCTTTATGACATAGTGCAACATGTATGTCATATGTATATGGGTTTATGTCTCAACCCTTACATCAACGGCATTGCGGTGGGTCGATGTTTTGCCATCTGTAGTACCCTCAATCTGCAAATAAAATAGTATGTACAGTCCAACCTGTCAATAAAGACCACTCAAGGGATTTGGTCGTTGTGGTCTTTGCTCACAGGTGGTCTTTATTCGCAGGGTCGATCGAAACTTTGCAAAATATGCTAGTAGGTTTTTAACAGGTACCTTAACAATGTGCTCTATTGTTTAAATGTTTGAATACTTATGCATATATAATGAAATAAAGAATTGAAAACACAGTTTTGTTTTACATTTGTATATTTATTACATGTTGTATTTCTACACCCTTATGTTTTTATTATTTATTTAATTTATCATATACTGTATAAATAACTATTGACATACATGTATACGTAGATGTACATGTAATTCTACAAAGAACAAAGTACAAAATACACATAACATAGCAAACATTTATACATGAAATACATGAATCACTACTACACAACCAGTAAAGTTGACAATAATGGACAATAAATGACATCTGATATTTATATAAGACTGAAAACATCCAAGAATAAGATTCCAGACAGATACTCAACGTACCAGTAGAAACAACAAAACACAATAACAGGCTTTTTCCGCTCCATTTTGGGAAAACACCACACTGGAATTTTGGGAATTTCGCGTCGTGAAAACCCCCATTTTGGGAAAAAAATTAATCGCAAAATTGGCTCAATTGGGAAAAATTATCGCATGTAAATAGTGTTTCTTATATTTCAAAGAAGCCGTAAACTGGTAAATAACGACTATTTTGATAACTTATTATTAAAATTTTTACAAAATATTATGAACATGTGTGATACGTGCAGGTTTTTTAATCTGAATTTGGGGGAAAGGCCTGGCCTTTTTTTAAGTGAAAAAATCTATTTTCTACACCGGATCAGGTTAATTTATATATTTTAAAGTAAAAAAAAAAAAAAAATTATTTTTTTTTTTTTTTTGGAATTGGGAATTTTTTTTTCAATTGCGGAAAAAAACAACTAGATTTGCATTGGGAATGGGGCCGAATTTCGGACCCGTGGCATAGGGCGGAAAAAGCCTGAATAAGCACTACGACCCCCGTCCCTCTCCACTCAAGTTACACACAAAATCAAAACACTCAATTAAAAAATCACTTATTTTACTCTGCTTGACACTAGAGTCCATCCTATATTTGATAAACACATCACTGACGCTAATTCCGACTCACGCTTAGGGCGTTTACTTTCACAGTTTACGTTCTCCTCGAATTCGTCCATAATCTCATGTTTACGCTTTAAAATGATCTGAATTTCAGTTTTTCCTACACCAAGATCACTAGCCACTCGTCTACAACTGTGTCCTTTACCTAACAAACTAATGACCTTAACGCGTTCTTCCAACGTCAAGAACTTACGCTTGGAAGCCATGATGGTTAACTTGAACTGACAATTTACTTTTCTATAATCTATGAACGTCTTATTACAGAGAAATTTAAGAAGAGAATGACTATCAAAATGTTTGTCTTTAATAGGCATCGTAAATGATATGAAACTGTTAATTCCTTAATGAGTTTATGAAAGCCCCAAATTTGTCTTTGATATTTTCGGCATTTAGTACATTAATCGCGAATCACTTAAATACAAAGACAAATTTTTACACTTTTAACAAACTGTCAAATGCATAAAAGAAGCAGGCGACTACCAATTAGCAATGCATGTTCAATAAACAAACAACTGCTATTGAGTGCAATAAACTGTCACTTGCCAATATCTCCATAGCGACCCACGAGTCCACTGGTAAGATGTGTATCACGTGACTGCGCAGCGTCCTGGTGGCCATTTTGTTTTTTGAAAGTTGCGAAATCGTTGATTTTTATGATTGCAGTGGTCGTTGTAAGCTATCAAAATGGAGATTTGGGAATGCAAAAGGGTGGTCGTTGGTCTTTGTTCACAGGTGGGCTTTATTCGCAGGTTCATTATATAGTGAAATCGTTCGGGAGGAAATCGGTGTGGTCGTTATTGACTGTTGGTCGCTATTAACAGGCGGTCGCTCGGGCAGGTTGGACTGTATATATATCCATCCCATATCTCTGTTATCAATGCTGGGATTTTAAATAAATTGGCGTAAATAATCACCTTATCAGACTATAAGCTGCTCGCTAAATGAACGAGGTCACAATGGAAGTTGGTTAATATTCTACGTGGACATAGTGGTATTACATGTCCAGGCCCGGCCAATAACTTTATTCCAAATGAAGGGTTTTTGTGTGTTCTATATCAGGAAACAATATCATTACATCAAGAAGATAAATCGCGCGCAAATACCAGACTCTAATGTCCAATAAAATGAGTCGTTTGCATGGCCTCATATATACAAAGTCAATATTACGCTTGAATTGAAAATGTTTTATATGTAGCGCACATGGATGAGAACATGATAAAAACTTGACTTAAATAATATTTGCGCATAATAATTTTTCAGTTCAAATGAAAAATTGTGTCCGGCAAAGAACGTGCTCGTTGAGCATTGATTGTATTTGTGTGAAACGGCATGGATTCATTTCGACAACAAATGGTTATTTTACTTGAAACTAATCCAGTAAAATCCGCATTACGCTAAGTTAATTCCATAACACGTTTCCGGCATTTATTTTTGCATCAATGGAAGTCCAACTTTTACACTAAATAACTACCTTCTCTATAAGCCCCTTTTCATAGAAATTACATCACATGGTCTAACGACTTCTTGCCTTATTAGATCTTAACTATTTCCTTAAACTTTATATCTAATTACCGGTATGATGTCAAAAAACATACAGTTGAAAATTCCATTGCTGCACAATTGTCTTAACATGATACTTAAATAACGAGTTAAAATATTGGCTATAACTAGTATAAAGATAATGATGCTGACTCCTAAAATTGATGTATGTTGATTATCATGTGGCTTAACTGCCTAAATGCACCCATTAACTTATCTTGCATAAATGAAGTATAAAGTAAGACCATATTATATTATCATTATAGTAATGCTTACTTAAACAAGTTTCATCAAGTTGGTCAAAAATATTTACTCTAGATAGGTGAGAAGCCCAACTTTGACGGCACGAACTGAGTTATTCCCTTTAAAAGTAACCACCCACCTTTTATCTTCGAAGTTTTGCATGTTAAGGAGTATAAATAAATAACTTCACGATACTGCATTTCTATATTGTGTGAACTGTGTACGTCAGTAGATTAAGTTATACCTTGATTCTGTTCAGGTCAAAACGACTTAAACCAAGATGATTATATTCGTTATGCCTATTGGTAGGGCAAGAAGAGACGAAAGTACAAGCACAAAACGTGTCCAAAGTTAATAAAATCAAATATAAAAATGAACATCAAAGTCATTCAATAAAAAAGCACTCGTGAAAATAATTGGTTTGCTCACTTTACTGTAAAACATTAGTCGGTAAATTAAACTCAATAATTATACAACTATACTTAAAATACTTGATGTACATTTCTCAAGTACACGTTATATTAGGTTACCATAGAGTACTATTCACACGGGAACAATACGTTTTCTCGTGATGATGTAATATATGACGTTTCTTCGCTAAGAAATATTGATGTATAATGGACACGAAATAAATCTTGGTGTGTACTCTTTCATTTTGTCATCCCTCATGTTACGTATTGAAACAGTATTGTCATTGTTAATGGCAAGTGTCAGTGGTACGCGTTTTATTCGGATGAAAACAAGCAAACAATCATGACAGAAACTATCAACCGTATAACCCTTAAAGAGAAACATTAAACATTTATCATTCATCAAATAGCATTATGTCTTACAGCATTATCCGAAAAAAAACGAAACAAACAAGTTATGATTATAAGTATGTTCTGTAACAAAATCAATGTTGGATCCAGATTGTGAAAAATGTGTCTCGGAGAGATATCATCAAATACACATAAGCAGGCAGTTATTCTGATTGCCGACACAATGGCATATAATGGGCCATCGCCCAGTTCTCACATTGAATATGCTGTTTCATTAAACAGAACCCTGCAGTATCATTATGGCATCGGGTCACGTGAAAGATCTTTTTCATGAAACCTTAAACTTATTTTTTTTTTCCTGTTATTAATCATTGTAATCTATAAAAAAGACAGCATAAATCTTGATTGTGAGATTGTACATACCTATAAATAGCATATGACAGTATTAATTAAATTGGAACGACGACAATGGGCAAGTAGCAAATGTTTTCTTTTACTAAGGTGTTATTTATAGCGTGCATAATATATTTAGGGTCGAAAATGTCTGACCGAGCACATAGTATCAAATGTTAGAGCACCATGCCAAATCAACAATTTTTGTACTCATGGAAATGAGAGTCACATTCGCAAACAGCAACTTTCATCATAATTACAAATTGTAGCATTCTAAAATAGTTATCTTTTACAAAACGAAGTATCCCTTTCTAACATTAGTGTGTTTTATTCCAAGGCGTATCTAAAGAATGTGGTACTATTGTATTGTTATACTCAATCTACAAATCGCGGTAGCCAATCATTTCACGTGATATTAAACATTATAAAACGTTAAGTATGGTTGGGGCAAATAGGGACATGCGTGCATGGTATTTGACGTTCACTAGAACCATGTTCAACTATTGTTCTAACCAAAATGTTGCTCTCTATTGAAACGGGAGTTGCGCTCGAGTTGAATAAAGATATCCTCGAGCTAGACGTTCTATCATTAGACCATTATTCTGGAATGTAGGGGCGTGACTTTTATTTCAATATGTTCCTTCATTGAGTCTGAGGCTACTTTATTTTGACATTCTGCTTGATATGATGGTCAGTGATCTACGATAAGCTCCGCCTACGGCACCGCTCAGCGAATATAAGTTTGTGGTATTCTGTACGTTTGGTTTTGCTATAAGTGTATATCTGGTAGCTTAAGCAAATACTATGTTTAAATCATGTGTTGGTCTTGTGTAGTAACCATTCCTTAAAGTGTCAAAACAAAAACAGTTTATGCATGCTTCTTGTAGTTAGTTCCGGAATTTTAGGGTGAATGGGGTATGTTATATGCGACAACTCTGAGATGGTAACGTTTTGAAAATGCATGGATCATTATCCGATCGGACCGTGATTTGGATATATTGTAGATGTTAACGAAGTGTCGAGTACACAGTATGAATCAACGGCACAAAACAGAAACCAAAGTATTTCAAATTCACTAAAATATTGTTTCGAATATTTATCGAATATTCTTTATTCGAGAATAATGTTTCGAATGACTGTCTATAATAGCTATCCATCGAAAGAAAACGCGTTATGAATTTTTATGATCACATTAATACTATCTTCTGATAAGTCCACTTAACCGTTTTGTTAAGTGTGTAACCTTTATAAAGGTAAGTTCGAAAGGTGAACAGTTTACTGCCATGTCATAAAGCTAACATTAATACCTATCAGTAAATAATCTCTTATTTTCGGTTAATATATTTTTGTAAAGATGATCTCGCATTAATGTTTCATATTAAAACCAAAATATATATTATTTTACATTCGCATTTTTTCAATTACCATATGCTTGTGTTCAGAAGGTTAATTTATTAGTACAACTGTTGACGTAAGCTATGGTCAGCTAAAATTGTGTTGCAGCTGTTAATTTATGCGGGTTAGTTTTAATTGCATTCACCTATCATGTTATATGCAACCGTTATTTATTCACATTGCACCAATATATGCTTATTTAAGAGATCATACTAATCTACAAAAATGCTTAATAGAATGTGTATTGAATTGCGAGCTGACTCCCAGTTGGTTGGGGTTCCGAAACAAATTTATATTTAAGCTAGTTGTTTGTCTGTTTGTTTGTTTTAACTGATAGCTCGTTATGTTTAAAAAACAGTAGAGAAAAAGAAAGCATAAGTTTTTTCCTTTAATGAACGTCCTCCGTTTGACATTTACAGATTGCGATCTGGTCATGCAGACATCAATTTCGTAGACAATTGCAGTCGTTCTTGCAGCATAACAAGTTATTATTTAGTTCCGTTTTGAATATGCTACGGTATTGGCTTGCAGAATTGTAGCTGAAAAAATGATTATGATGTACGCTTTTTCCGGCAATACACTATCAACTAGGTACACATCAACCTTAACCCTGAAAAATCCTTCCAAAATTAAATACCATAAAAACTATAATTAGGTGACTAAATCGTTTGCAGTTGTGTGTACTTGCGTGTCATATGGTTTCTTTCCGAAACCTATTGAGCCCGAACTTTATTAACGTGTATGCAATACACTTTAAAATAGTGTTTGTATTAAAGATCGTCATTTTCGTCGACCACTGTTTTTTGCCAAAAAATTTCACTCGAAAGAAATGATTAGGCGTCTGTTAGAAAAATTTAATGAAATGTGTATTAGTTGTGCAAGTTATCACGACCCGATTTACCTGATCTGGTAACAGGCATATATGTGAAGATATAAAAATATAAGTGAAGTTCATCAATATAAAGTGTAATTTCAAAACGTATAAATGGAAGGAAAAGTGTATTAAGCGCACAAATATTACACAATGCTAAGTATATTAAGCCGTAAGTTTAGGTGTGTAACCTTTATACATACAGGTCTCTACATTATGTAATTTGTGTTATACTATAAATTTGTTTTGTAAAATGTTTTCTTTGATTTTTTAAGAAAGTTGATATTATTATTGATTATATGCAATTAAATAAATTAATATGCAGGAATAACTGTTCAAAGGTAGTATAATAAGTCCGGTTTACTTCTCTCTTAGATTTGCTTTAAAGGGATCTTTTCACGCTTTGGTAAATTGACAAAATTGAAAAAAGTTGTTTCAGATTCGTAAGTTTTCGTTTTAGTTATGATATTTGTGAGGAAACAGTAATACTGAACATTAACCATGCTCTAATATAGCCATTATATGCATCTTTTGACGATTTTAAAACCTAAAAATTATAAAGCGTTGCAACGCGAAACGATTGAATAATTTGGAGAGTTCTGTTTTTGTCGTTAAATTTTGTGAAACTACGAAGATTGCTTATATAAGGTATAAAATACGTCAAGAATGTGTACTCTTCGGAATAGCTCAGTAGGCTAAAGCGTTTTTACTTCAGGACTCTGGCAGGACTCCAGGGGTCACTGGTTCGAAACCTGCTCCGGGCAATGATCTTTTCCTTTTTTAATTTTTTTCTTGATTTTTTACTGGAGCTTTTATGATCCAATGTTTACATTTATCAATATAAAGCATTTAATGAATAATTTAAAAAAATGCCAAAATCTGTGAAAAGGCCCCTTTAATTAAAAAAATATTGGCTTAATGTTGTTCTCGACATCAAAAATATACACCAGAGTAATTTACTCTAATGTAGATGTAAACCGTAGCAAATTGAATGAACTCGTTATTTGCATGTTTGGGCTTCGAAATCTAATTCGGTTTGCCTCCGTTCATTTGGTAGAATCTAATTCTGTATAATTTGTATTCACAAACAATTTAAGCTAATCGGATATTTGTTCGCATTAGTTATAAAAAGTCTATTTGTGTCAGTGGTTTTAACATTCCTAAGTCTATTGCTTAAACTTAGTTTATGTTTTCTGCAATATTAAAGCCTAATATGTTATTATGATTAAAAAATATTTTGCAATCTAACATTCACATGCAATTATCGAAAACGCTTATAACGTAAGCAAAAAAGAAAAAAGAAAGAAAAATACTTTGCAACAAAAAATGAAGCTTTATATGTCATACATATATTTGTCAAGTCTGCTTAAGGTAACGCGTGATTCGAGCAGAAAATGTACATGTACATGACACAATCCTTGTGTGATTAAAGCATCCATATCACAACATACTGACGTGATTTCATTTTATTATCTTGTTAGCGATAAGATTTACCAATTATTTATAACTAAAATCCTCCATAAATCCATGTGATGTCAACTTGGAAGTTAAAATATTGATACGTTTTTTTGTTTATGCATATTTATTTTAGCGTATTGATATTGTAAGAGATATTACTGGAAAATTGGTTTCGAAGTCTTAATTGTTAGGTTTCGAGGCTACGGCTGCATATATCACGACATAGACCGTTAAATTGTGTCCAAAGAGTCAAAAGAACATCATTGTGTTAAATTAAATACGTTTGGCAGCATTGTTCAGCAAACGTGTTCACAATAGTTGTATTAAGCATTTCGCTCGCCCCAGATTGTATCAAACAAGGAATAAAATATTATTTTTTTGTTAAAGCGCTCGCTCTCTTCAATGTTGGTCCAAAAATAACTGTTCAATTTGTTGAGTCGTAACATGCTAATATTTATTTAAAAACATTCTCTCAAATATGTTCTCTGAATGTAAAAAATATATTGTCATATCTGAAGAAGAAATTTCTAGAAACACATTTCAAACGGAGAAGTAATATTATTGGCGTCGCTCCGGAGAGCGGCAACTAGTATGTAATGCATTTTTTATTTCGCTTACGGGAGGAGAAGTAATTTTACGGATCAATGTATATATTTTTGTTTTAAGAATATCTTGCATATTGGTGATTTTTTTGTGTAAATTAGTGTAAATAAGTACTGCATTTGTGCCTATTACGTTTATTACAACATTTATTGCCAATAATGCAAGCTAATTGTTTTAATTAATAACTGATCCACAACTGATCACAGGGGAAAGATTACAGGGACTGGGCAAATACGCGAAACTTTCTGGTTTTGTTAAAAACTTAACATAAACAAAATATATTTATTTTGTGTTTTTTCTAATTGGCATATTTAGTTGAGAATCAATGTAGTACGATATTTGACGACCTATCGCGCAAGCAAGTTTATTGTAAGGCGTAGTGGTACGAAAACGTACAATGTATTAGTTTATTAATAGACATATAATAACGATCGCTATACACAACTTCACCAAATAGCAGATCATAAATGATGTCAGCCGGATTAGCTCAGTTGGGAGAGCGTTAGACTGAAGATGTTTACGCAACAATCATCTAGAGGCCCCCGGTTCAATCCCGGCTTCCGGCACGAACGGAACAGTTCGGCGGCTGACAATTTTTTTCAGTAAGGTTTATAAATATAATAAAGTTTTATTTTATGTAGACATTTTAAAGTCCATTTTACTACAATTGGACATTATATTAAAATTAATGGATGCCGCGTGGTGACAACATTAATTAAAATTTCTCACATCACTTAAATATCTTATAAAACAAAAATACACCTGTGTTTATACTAAAAAATAAATGCAAACAACACATCTATTATCCATGTATTTTTATGGTTGTCTATCATAGGCCCTAAGTACTATCCCTACCACATATAAAGCGCGAAGCGCGACACGTATTATTGATTGTAACAATGAGTTGCGATAAAGGACGCAGACGCTTATCAAGGAGGAGCTGTGTCCCAGCAACCCGTTTCCCTAGAGTCAAGCACTCCTCGGAGTTTTTTTAAGAACCACATATAGAGTGCGAAGCGCGACACGTATTACTATTCAGGTCGTATGGGCCCTTTAGCATTATCCGACCATTACGCCCATAGTTATCTTCCTTAGAATTTGAGAAATTTTGAAATCGTTGTTCGAAGTCCAAAATTTTTATCCGATTGTTCCCAAGCTTGCACAGGTTTTTTATCAATGAGGACCCAACCCAAACTCTATATGAGCAATATCGGACCATAAGTCCAGAATTATGTCTCTTTAAATTTAAAACTAAAAGTGAAAAACTGCTTGGTTAGGTGATTATGTCAACATTTTTGACATCAGATTCTTCCAAACTTACAGTGTCTTCATATCAATGAGCATTTAACCTCATTTAAAATGAGAAACATTGGGACAATAAGTCCAGAATTTTCTTTAATTAAATTTGACAAAAAAACAAGTTCTACTTGTTTAAAAGATTTCACAACTTTCGTCTGAATCTTTCAAAACTTGTTAAGTGTTTTTATATCAGTATTACTCGAACCCTATTGAAAATGATGAATATCGGAGCAATAAATCTATTATGATCTTTACTGAATTTCAAAGTATTGTGAAATGCAGCTTATTTATTCAATTAACAGTTTTCATTCTTTTTTTTTTTTACAAACTTTTACAGTGTTTTCATATCAATAAGTACTCAACCCCTATCGTAAATGAGCAACGTAAGAATAAGTTCAGAATCATCTCTCCTTGAAGTTGAGAAAAATATGAAATCTCGCTTACAAGATGAAGCAGATTTTTTTAAACCTACACAGTTCTGTTCCATTAATGAAAACTGCACACGGATGCCAGTAAAAAAGGAAACCAATGTAAATAAAATGAACTATGAAATATGTTGGGGTTACAACACAAAATCATAGATAATTGTTTTTTGTGGGTTATAACACAACATCATAAATAATGGTTATTTGGGGGTTATAACACAAAATTATAGATAATGGTTATACCAGTATCTTTTTCTATTTTGTTTAAAATAATCGGCCAATATATTAATATTTACAGTAGAAAAAAAATCGTTCCATGTAACTTCATTGAGTGCCTTTTACACGGAAATTCCCGACGCCCTTTGATGCTTTGCATCACTACTGATCTTGTTCTAAACAAATGTAAAGCCATAACCCATCCACATATGTGATATTCTAATTTGATCGTATTATTTATATAACGATAATAGTTAAACAAATATTGATATGTTAGACAACCTTTTAAATTATTCCCTCATACTTGCTTATGGAATCTTATGCAAAGAGTGATGTCATTATTCTATATCATTTAGAAATCTTACTATTTTAATTTTAACAGGCTGTTATAATTGTGTTTTCTACATTTAAAATTGTGTTTGTTGTGTACCTTTGTGCCTTTTCGAGTGCAGGTGTTGTATGTCTCGATGTTTGTTGATTGTTTATTTGACAAAAATAAAGACCTATATCTATAACAAAGTTTTCTGTTTTTCTTTTGCAGCTGAAGTTTCACTTTATTTGTTTTTTAAATATATGATAATTGATGTATTATCAAACCATCTTTGAATAATTATATTAAGTCAAAACGCAATTGGTAAAAATATTTCCAGAAAAATTCCTTTAGTAAACATTTTTTTCGAGAACGTCTTAAAGCATTTCAAAGCCATAATGTTTTGATTAGTTCGGAATCATAGCTCTATTTTGATTGTCGTTTTGCATCCAGAAACATTAGTTCTATCAGTGTTTGACATTCAGAGGATATTGCAAATTGTAAAAAATGGAATTCCGCTATTAAAATTTTTTCTAACATACGTTTTGGGGTAAAGTGATTAATATCTGCTTGCCAGCGTTTCGCCATTTTAATGTAACAACATTCACTTTTCATCTTAATAAAACATTAAAATTGTAATAAAAGATTTAATCAAACAAATATGTCTCTCATTAAATTAGTTTTAGTATATATGTTTAACTGATAAAATGGTGTATCGGCCTGCGTGTTGACGGGTTTTAAGAGCAACAGAACGCAAAAAACGGGATTTATACGAACCATCATGATAATTATGACATTTTTGTCGTAATGGTATTTCCGATTTCTGGCGAGTTTAAAAATTACAAATATACTTATATCAAATCCGAGACGGTCACATGATAAACTTGTAAATGCCAAACCGACAACACAACGCATACATTTTGTGTCCTTTTGCCCTATTTTTCTGTGTTGTCGCCCCTGAATTGTCGTTTTGGCGTGTTGGTCGTCAACAGGAGAGAGCGACAAAAGTACCATCAGACACGTCTTTTCGCGTGTGCTTGTAAGCTGGCTTGAATGGTACCTAAACGACAACCCTACATAACGACGAATTTACGCTTAAATTTTACGACTGGCTTATGTCGTTCTCTCGATTGCTGGCAAATTCATTACAAACCACATCGACAAATATACTTGCGAGAAAGAGAATAAAGACATGTGAATTTCTCTCGTCCCTGCTTCTTTTAAATCCCCCGCAGAACAACATATATAATCCCCAAAATGAGAATATGTCATTCTCACGTTTGTCGTGTATATAATGTGGTTTTCTGTGTTTCGTTATACCGTGTGCACACATTCTGCATATTCTTTAAAAGAGAAAGAATTATTTTTCAAACAACAAAGAAAGACAAATGGCATAATTTTCTTTTAATCGGGTATATTTCTCGTTATGGCGTGTCCGTATTACGGTTTTAAAAGTCGCCAACACGAGCAAACGACAAATATCACAATGCTCGTTGCTGCGTGTCCTCTTGGTGGTTGGTATTCAAGTCGCCAACACCAGTAAAATACAAATGTCACAATGCTCGTCGCTGCGTGTCCTCGTGCTTGTTGGTTTACAGGTCGCTAATACCAGCAAACGACAATTATCACAATGCTCGTCGTTGCGTGTCCTCTTGCTGGTTGGTATACAAGTCGTCAACACCAGCAAACGACAAATGTCACAATGCTCGTCGCTGCGCGTCCTCGTGCTGGTAGGTATACAAGTCGCCAACACGAGCAGACAACAAATATCACAATGCTCTTCGCTGCAAGTAATCGTGCTGGTAGGTATACAAGTCGCCAACACCAGCAAACGACAAATGTCACAATGCTCGTCGCTGCGTGTCCTCGTGCTGGTAGGTTATTTAGGTTATAAATGTATCGTATTGGCTTTTCTTACTTGGACGTCTGGCGCATTTGCGGGTTTTTAAGTCGCAAGATTGCGGACACGAACGAACGAAAATCGAAAAATATCGTGCTGGTGCGTTAATTTGATGTTAGGGTTTTATAGATTTAAACTATATGTTGTTATTTTCATCGTCTGAATATAATTGATAATACTGATCGTAAAAGATCCGATACTTATATTTGCGATTTTAATATGATCATCTTTCTAAACATAAATAGAGCATGGGCTTATACAATTCAAATTACTCCCGTTTGTGAAAAGTATGTTATGATTCGCATCCAATAAATGTTTCGACAAGCAGTTCTCGTTAATATCGTCATCGATCATTTCAAACGGTTCTCTTGTTGGAAAGATTTATTGATAACATTCATCATACCCAATGTTTTCTGTAACACATTAATCTATAAGATAGGTTTCAAGAAGTTTGAACGAGATATAGCCGGCTAATATTCGCTTATGCATGTAATATAAGCTTGACAAAAACATGTTTTCTTAGTAATGTATCTCTCTTCCCGACTTTCACAAACAATTCTTCAAAAATATACATATATAAAATAAGCTTATATTTCTTGGTCAATGTATATAAGGCATGGAAACAAAACACGTGTTAAAAGTGTATTGAACATTAATAATTACATAACATTTCCAAAGCAATGAACAACACGCACAAACACTTAGTTCTTGAATTAGGTCTTTGTTTTTATTTTATGTTCCTATAACACTTTTTTAGAAACATAAATTTGCGCCAAATGTTATAAATGACACGAACATAACTGTTCATTTTTTAAACTACTTCTTGGTCAATGTATATAAGGCATGGAAACAAAACACGTGTTTAAAGTGTATTGAACATTAATAATTACATTGTATTTCCAAATCAATGAACAACACGCACAAACACTTAGTTCTTGAATTAGGTTTTTGTTTTTATTTTATGTTCCTATAACACTTTTCTAGAAAAATATATTTGCGCCAAATGTTATAAATGACACGCACATATCTGTTCATTTTTTTAAACTACTTCATGAATATTTATTTGGCGAGTTTGCGTGCTTACTTACTAATATCTCGGACTCTCGAACACGCATCATCTTATGGAAACACGCTCATAAATTTTAAACAATGTTATTTACGTCACGTCATTTAAAGTTGACAACTTCATTTGGCCAAATTATCGTCATGCGATCGATCAGTCAAACTTAAGACGGCAATTTAAATGTTTCCTCAAACATGTAAAATAGGATTTAAGCAGGAAAACTATTTATGTGATAAAAAAAACGTTTATGAGTTTCTTTCAAGTGTCTTTAGCATAAATTTATAAAAAAATATGGTTTTATTGAGCTGTAAAGGGGTTCTCTTTCGAGGCATCGTTGCAATATTGTCAAAAGACATATATATTCAGAAATAAAATCAGACGCTACAGTGTGACATAATGACAGAGTATTACTGAGCCGCAATTTCCGATTGGATATCACTGTTGCCCGGGGATATTGGGGACATTTTAGATATTATGCTTAAACATTGTATTTATTTTATTCATACTCAGGCAATAACAGCACTGTTTGAAGACAAAACTCTGCATTTCTTCGTCTGAAAATCGAGACCATTGACACAATCAATACCTTCCTTGTTAACACCAAAGGCGTTGCTGCCAACCTATAATCTTCAAGAGCTGTAAACGTAATTTGACTCAACATCCAGGGCGAATAAAATACCTCCTTGTAAATAATCGTTGAAGGCATAATTAATTATTCCTCTTCGGGATGAAACGTCTAGCCCTTTGTAAAAAGGACAACATTACAAGCGTAAAACGGCAAAATTTGTAATTCTTTTAGTGGATTCGGAGAACCTGTAAGTTTAAACACTACTGATCTTTTTATTCCAATAGTTTTTTAACTTAAGACTATATTACTCTGAAGTGTTGTAACTTAAGACGTTATTACTCTTACACAATGTTTTCTAACATCACAAACAACACTCTTGTGCCTTAAATTTGAAAGATTCGGCTTCAGTGACCTTGTTTTTACCGTACGTCACGTCGTCTCTTTTATCATCGGCTTTGGACCGAGGCCATGAAGTAAAAAAGGAACATCATTATAACAAATCTGACAACTTCAGACTTAACTTTCACTCCCCTATTATACTTAATAATCTTATGGGTATTCAGCAAAAGCCTTTATCACATAGTGCAACATGTATGTCATATGTATATGGTTTATGTCTCAACCCTTACATCAACGGCATTGCGGTGGATCGATGTTTTGCCATCTTTGTAGTACCCTTCAATCTGCAAATTAAATTGTATATATTGATCCCATAACTATGTTATCAATGCTGGGATTTAAAAAAAGTGGCGTAAATAATCACCTTATCATACAACGTATTGATCGCTAAAAGAACGAGATCACAATGGAAGTTTGTTAATATTCTATACGTGGACATAGTGTTATTACATGTCCAGGTCCGGCCCGTAACTTTATTCCACCTGAAGGTTTTTTTTGTGTAATAAATCAGAAACAAATCATAACATCAAGAAGATAAATCGCGCGCAAATACCAGACTCTAGTGTCCAAGATAAAGGTCTCCCATGGAGTTCAAAGGTCCGATCGTTTGTAGAATAGAAATTCAAAGAGAAAAATGATCTTTAGTTGGCACAAATATTCACCATTATAAAATGAAATATAACAAGCACTTTCATTGAATAGATACCCCCCGCCAATATATTCTGGACAAAAAAGTGTTATATTTGACACTCATAAAAGCATTTTTTCAAGATACAAAGGGCCATAACTCCGTTATTAACAGCTGGTGTACAATGCCATTTGGCGTGCATCATCCTCTTATTAATATATATACTCATACCAAGTTTCAATGAAATCCGCCAAAGCACTTCCAAGATATGGCTCCGGACACAAAAGTGCCGGACGGACGGATGGAAGGACGGAAAGACGGACGGACGATAGGACGGACAACGCCAAAACAATATCCCTCCGCCTATGTCGGGGATAATTAGTAGGTTTCATGGCCTCATATACAAAGTCAATGTTACGTTGAATTGAAAATGTTTTATATGCAGAACACATGGATGTACAACATGTCCGAAATGTGACTTTTAAGTCCTTAAGTTCTTAAATAATATTTGCGAATAATAAACATCTCGTTGAGTTCAAATGGAAAATCGTGTCCGGGAAAGAACGTGCTTGTAGCGAATTGATTTTATTTGTGTAAAACGACATGGTTTCATTTCGACAACAAATGGTTATGTTAACTTGAAAGTAATCCAGTTAAATCCGCATTACGCTAAGTAAGTTCCATAACAGGTTTCCGGCATTTATTTTTGCATCAATGTAAGTCCAACTTGTATACTAAATAAATAATTTCTCCATAAACCCATTTTCATAGAAATTATATTACATGGTCTTGTTACTTCTTGCTTTATTAGATCTTAAATATTTCCTTAAACTGTATATGCAATTCCCGGTTAGATGTAAAATTATACAGTTGAAAATTCCATTGCTACATAATTGTCTTAACATGATACTTAAATATTGCAGCAAAATATTGGCTATAACTAGTATAAAGATAATGATGCTGACTCCGAGAATACTAGTGATGTTTCTTTATTAGCATGTGGCTTCACTGCCTGAATGCAAAACACCCATTAACGTATCGTACATAAATAAAGTATTAAGTGAGGCCATATTACATTATCATTGTAGTGATGCTTACTTTATAAAAGTTATATCAAGTTGGTCAAAAATATGGACTAAAGAAAGTTGAGAAGCCCAACTTTGACGGCACAAACAGACATCGCGCGACTGAGTTATCCCTTTTAGAGCAATCATCTACCTTATATCTTCGAAAGTTTTGCATGTTAAGGAGTATGAATGAATAAGTTCACGAAAATGCATTTCTATTTTGTGTGACCATCACCATTTGTACCAAACTTTGTACGTCAGTATATTAAGTTATCCATTGATTATGTTCATGTCAAAACGACATAAACCAAGATGATGACAGTCTTTATGCATATTGGTAGTGCAAGAGGTGACAAAAGGACAGGCATAAAACGTGCCCAACGTCAATAAAATTATATACGAAAATGACAATCAAAGGCATTCAATAAAATAGCACTCGTGAAAATATTTCTTTGCTCACTTTACTGTATGTATAAAACATAAGTCGGTAAATTAAACTCAATAATTATAAAACTATACTTAACATTGTTAATGTACATTTCCCAAGTTCACGTTATATTAGGTTACCATAGATTACTATAGGTCACAATATAACAAAAGATTTCCTTAACAAATTCAATGTAAAACCAACAACTCTAACGAAAGATAAAGTCAAACTTTTGCTGGTAGACACCCTAATAAGCATGCCTTTTTTTAAAAGCATTCCAATCCGAATTGATTTAAACAATTATAAAGATTGGTCATGTAGTAAGTAAGAAAGAAGTCGACGAGAATCAACGGTCACTGTTTTAAGGCAATCTGTTTACCGGCTTATCACCAGTTGATGATGGTTTCCAACCATCTGTTAAAGTCTTATGTAGTCTCCAACCTAAAACCAAAACACTGCATTTGTAGTATACATCAATGTTTTCCTTACCACATGCACACAGCAATATTCAAAAATAAAGTCATGGCAAGTGCTCATAGAGAGAATTGTGTTTTCAAATAAATGACGTTCCATTTTGTAAAGGGAATAGCATTGAACAACAAAAGTATTTAGTATACTGTAACCTATACACACGGGAACAATACGTTTTCTCGTGATGATGTAAGATTTGATGTTTCTTCGCTAAGAAATATCCCTGTATAATGGGCACGAAATAAATCTAGGTGTGTACTCTTTCATTTTGTCATCCATCATGTTACGTATTGAAACATTATTGTCATTGTTAATGGGAAGTGTTACTGGTATGCGTTTTATTCGGATGAAAACAAGCAAACAATCATGACAGAAACTATCAACCGTATAACACTTCCAATTTAAGAAAAACATAAAACAGATATCATTTATAAATGAGCATTATGTCTTACAGCATTATCCGAAAGAAAACGAAACAAACAAGTTACGGTTATAATTATGTTCTGTAAAAAAATCAATGTTGGATCCAGATTGTGAAAAATGTGTCTCGGAGAGATATCATCAACTCGCAAATACGCATAAGCAGGCAGTCATTGTGATTGCCGACACCATGGCATAAAATGAGCCATCACCCAGTTCTCGTATTGCATATGCTATTACATTAAATAGAAACCTGCAGTATCGTAATGATATCCGGTCGCGTGTAAGATCTTTTTCATGAAACCTTAGATGTATTTGACTTCTATTAGTAATCATTGTAATCTATTAACAGAGACAACGGAAATCTTAGTTGTGAGATTGTACATATCTCTTTAATGCATATCACAGACTTAATTAAATTGGAACGTCGACAATTGGCAAGTAACAAATGTTTCCTTTTATTAAGGTGCTGTTGTTGTGGTTGTTTTAACTTAATGAAATAGCACCCTTTATCCCGAATGTAGTCATATAATTGAAAACGTCGACAGCGTATATAATATATTTAGGGTCTAAATTGTCTGACCGAGTACACAGTATCAAATGTTCGAGCACCGTGCCAAATAAACTATTTTTGGTTTCTCAAATAGAAATAAGTCATTTCGAAAACGGCATCTTTCATCATAACTACAAAATTGTAGCGTTCCAAAAGAGTTTTCTTTTACAAAACAAAGTGTCCTTATATAATATTAGTTTTGTTAAATTCCAAGGCGTATATAAAGAATTTGGTACTTTGTATCGTTATACTCAGTCTACAAATCGCGGTAACCAATCATGTTCAAGTGATATAAAACGTTATAAAACTTTAATTATGGTCTGGGCAAATAGTGATATACGAGCATGGTATTTGACGCTAACTAGAACCATGTACAAATATTGTTCTAACCAAAATGTTGCCCTCTACTGAAACGGGAGTTGCGCTCGAGTTAAATAAAGATATCCTCGAGCAAGACGTTCCATATTTAGACCATGATTCTGGAATGTAGGGGCGTGACTTGTAATTCAAATATGCTCCTTCATTGAGTCTGACGCTCCTTTATTTTGACATACTGCTTGATGTAATGTTTAGTGATCTACGATAAGCCTACTGCCCGTAGTAGCATATATAAGTTTTGCGGTATTCTGTACGTTTGTTTTTGCTATTAGTGTATATCTAATAGCTTGAGCAAATAATATGTTTAAATCATTTGTTGGTCTTGTTTAGTAACCATTCCTAAAAGTGTCAAAACAAAAACTAACAGTTTATGCATGCTTCTTGTAGTAAGTTTCGGCATTTTAGGGTGAATGGAGTATGTTTTATGCGACAACTCTGAGATGGTAACGTATTATAAATGCATGAATCTTTATCCGAACGGACAGTGATTTGGATATATTGTAGATGTTAACAAAGTACAACGTATGAATCAAAGGCACAGAAAAAATACTATTAAAACACACAACAATTATTGTTTCGAATGACTGTCTATAATGTATATTCAGGAATTATTCGGGGAAAAAATAAAAACGTTTTGGAACTAGCATTGTATCTTTTTGTAGTCGATTAACATTCCAAATTAAAATAGGTCAACTGTTTTACATTGGTGTTTATTATCAATACGTAAAAGCATTTCCGCTTGATTGGCTATTGTGGTGTTGTTGTTTTTTTAGCATTAATATACACAAACTAATGGAAATAAAAAAAAATTCAATTACACATATGCTACGCCATAATGTTCCGACCTCAATAGAGAGTACAATGAACGTAGCATGCATTAGCTCATACACCTGCAAGAACAACAGGCTGAGACAGGATGTTACTTACTGTTTGGACGACATTGATACGTCTGAAAGTTATTCGTGTAAAGAAACGTTTTTTAATGGCACTGAATTAAAATGTGATAATAAGTGCATTATAAAAGAAGTTTCCGTTACTATTTGAACACCATGCTACTTAATTACCCTGAGTAATTTCTAAAATGTATATTTTGAGTTACAACACATAGAATTATTTAGTTTTTTATCACGAGAGGTTATGACCTTTTCTTTCTAGCCATGTATAATTGATATATTTGAAACAAGATTGATCATTAAGAAAATTTACATCAAACATTGCAAACCTTACAGAATATATTAAGGAATTTAAACCTGTTTTACTATAGTTCGACTACATGGAAAGTTTAAGGCTTATTGCGACGTTATAGTGTCCGTCTCCAGGGTAGAATAGCACCTTATGTCTTTTAAAGAGATCGATTAGTCAGCTACCTGGGTGGGGCATTTATCCGTATCCTTCCGGTCGCAAGGCGGAGGGTATATCCATAATGCCAAGTCAACCGAAATTTCAAAACTTATGCAGTATTTAAAAATACTGTTGATGTTAAATGTTGTTGTAAAATGGAGCAAAATCAAAATACATTGAAAATAAAGCTTTTTTAATATTGTGAGGTTTTAATTTAATGTTTTACCATTTAATTCTGCAAAACTGTAGTAGTGTTTGTTTGTAGATTTAGAATATATTAGATGTTCTTGAATCAGTGTCCAATACTGATATTAAAAAATAACATACTTATACATGTAATGTGTGTGTGTTCATGTCACCTTTTTAAATAAGGGATGTTATCGAATAGCAAAAGCGTTGTTCGATTAATATTTTGCATTAAATCGAATAGTCTATATGTTAAGCAGCGATTGAGAATAATATGAAGAATGCATTTGAAATTAATTACGTATCTTTGTGTTGAAGGAAAATCGTTGTCAATCTAGGTATTATTGCATTTAAAAAGTAATTTTATTTTCCGAATAATCGAACAGAACTACAACAATTTTGCATGGGAATTATTGAATTGAATAAAATCGAAATATTTTGTTCGGCCTTTATTTACATATGCTGCTCTTTGCAACGGTACGGGGAACATCAAATCTAACCAAATGCGCTTGAATGGTTGCGTAAATAATATCTTATTCATTGATATAAATAAAAGGTTATTAGGAAATAAGGTGGCTCTCTGTAATATTGGGGTTTTATTAAATGTCTCCAAACAGCTAATGGAAAACACAACGTTTTATATATGTTTAGAAGTAAGATATCGTATTTACTGGCTTTAAAGAAATAGAAGCAGCTTTGTACATTCGTTTTCCTTGTAACCTATGTGTGCTCTCAGACAGATTTGAATGATGAATACTAGATAATGACAACATCAGACTGATTTGAATGATGAATACGAGATAATGACAACATCAGACTTACTAGTATACGAATGATGAATACGTGATAATGAAAATATCACACTGATTTGAATGATGAATACGAGATAATAACAACATCAGACTTATACAAACGATAAATATGAGATAATGACAGCATCAGACTGATTTGAATGATGAATACGAAATAATAACAACATCAGACTGATACGAATGATGAATACGAGATATTGACAACATCACACTGATTTGAATAATAAATACTAGGGATGGCATCGAATACCAATATCGGTATTCGAATGTTCGCAAATTCATTCAATCGAATATTCGAATATTCGCATAAAACGGCTGGATTGATTTTTCCTTGTTATGTGTTAATTTCCATTGGTTTGTAAGTTATATCCGTTTGCTAAATACGAGGCTGTTTATTAATGTTGCTATCGAATAATTGTATCGCTGTCGACTAATACTATGACCGATACTGTGATCGGGCACAAACAGAATGAAAAACATCGTGTCATAGAATTTTATTTCTTAATGATTCCACAGATTTGTAGCAGACCGCGCATATGTAAAACTAAGTTTACACACATTACACGTTGCGGTCTTCTTATCCACAAACCGTGTAAAGTATTCCATACTGCAGAAAGGGCTGGTGGCATTTTCAGATTTGAATTATGATTCCTTGATGATTGTTTAATTTATATCATCTGTTACTTTTGAGTAATTAACATATTTAAATGTCTGTTCAAACTGTGATCACAAAAACTTAATTATTATTCGCCAGTAAATTGAAGCCCTTAATTGGTACCTAATTGACAAACAACAGTTCGGGCCCTTTCTTATAGTAAGTATATTGCATTGCGCGATTTGAGTAATTCATACATTTTAATGGCTGTACATACTGTGATCACAAAACTCAATTATTATTCGCCAGTCAATTGAAACCATTAATTGGCACCCCATTGGCAAACAACAGTCGGCGCCTTTCTTAGAGCGTGTATATTGCATTGCGCAATCAACACTGATACGTTATCAGTTTGACACGAAGAACGTCACGTCAAACATGTTACTCCCAGGTGATTTCGGTTGCTTTTTAGTAAGCGGTTCGCAGGTCATTAAATATTGGTGAAATTACGTTTGGAAATAAATGCGAATATCATTTTTATTATTCGAATGCTGACCATTCAATCGAATATTCGAATATTCGAATAATTTTGCCATCCCTAATAAATACGAGATAATGACAACATCAGACTGATTTGAATTAGGAATATGATTTAATGACAACATCGTATTTGAAATAATGAAAATGAATATGAAATAATGACAACATCAGAATGATTTGAATTATGAAAGAGATAATACGAGATAATGACAACATCAGACTGATTTGACTGATAAATATGAAATAATGGCAATATCAGAATGATTTGAATGATGAATATGATATAAAAAACACATGAGACTGATACGAATGATGAATACGAGATAATGACAACATCAAACTGATTTAAATGATGAATACGAGATAATGATGACAATATCAGACTAATTTGAATAATGAAAACGAGATAATGACAATATCAGACTGATTTGAATGATGAATACGAGATAATGACAACATCAGACTGATTTGAATGATGAATATGAGATAATGACAGCATAAGACTTATACGAATGATGAATACGAGATAATAACAACATCGGACTGAGTTTAATGATGAATAGGAGATAATGACAACATCAGACTGATTAAATGATGAATACGAGATAATGACAACATCAGACTAATTTGAATCATGAATTCTAGATAATGACAGTATCAGTGTGTTTTCTATCTATATGTTTATTTTTAACTATAAACTGTTAAGATTTGACCAATCGAATAAAATGGAAATACCGCTGTTTTTCAACTAACTATGCATAGCTGTTTTTTAGATTGCAAGGGCTAACATTTTCAAAACCATTTAATGAACGCTATCGTATAGTCAGCAATCTACTGGCAACATACAAATGTATCTAGCATTTGTAAAGTCAACGTCGACATGCAAATGACTTATTTGTATTCCGGTCGTTGATATGGTTATAAGGATAAAGGCATTTTCGCTTGTTAGTCCGAAATATTCAATCTGATCAGGAACTTACTGCAAAAACACATACTTGCATCGCATTCGGTCATTTAATTCAATTTATAGGTTTTTGCGTAATCTGTTTTGAGAATTAAAGATGGGATTTTAGTTTACGTTTATTGACCAATCGCATTTTGTTATTTTGCTGAAATGACGTTGCAACGTCAAATGACGTCACGAAATGTAAACGCCATTCGGGATTTATCATTATGTTTGCGTATATATTTATTTAATTTGCTAATTTAAAAGCATGTGATAAAAAGATCTGACACTCGTTGTCATTTCATACCATATTTTATTGAACTCGTCCAGGAAATTCGTAAGCTCGCCAAAGGCTCGCTTACTAACACAATTTCTGAACTAGTTTAATAAAATATGGTATGATATGACAACTCGTGCCAGATCCTATATATAAGTAATCTTCTCACTAATTGACATTCTATATTTTCAAAGCCATTGAAGAATACTTGTCACTACATTGGTTTGGGTAGAATATCACATTTTAAATACCAGCGGATAAATCTAATTATTAAAAGGCGGACATATTTCGAGCAAATGTACCTTTGTTCACTATGCTTTCTTTCTTAGATATTCAACTAGCATATGTTAGTTCATTTTGTCTCAAAAATCTATGATGATATTTAGATATTTTGAAAATGTTCGATTTACGTAAAGTGGAGGATGTTAAGAATGTTCAAGAGTATTGATAAATTAGCAAGTAAATGAAACAATAAACACATGATGCAATCAGTCTGAAACATGCATTTTTCAATCATGAATGTGTTTATTTATTTATCTGAAATGACGTAACGTGTTTGGTATCCTTTGACAAACATGTTGTTTCTCAATCAGACGGAATAATTAGAGTTATAAGAATTATATTTCATCCACCAGGTTATGTAGTGACGTATGATGTTTTGGTATATATAATAAGCCAATTAAATCAAGCACATTGTATACAGATGACTTTGCAAAATATTTTAAATCAATAAATGATCCGAATTCACACTAATACCAACCAGACGAAGACATAGTTTATTTTAATGAGCGGTATTTGAATGAAGAATTACACGTTATGTTTGAAGAGTTAAATATTGAGATTACACGTGAAGAAATTAAAAAAGCATGCATTTGTTAAAAAACTGGTAAGTCGGCTGGTCCGGATTATGTATTACATAAGTTTTTAAAACATGTGCAGCCGAAATTCATTTTGTTTATGCTTTGTTCGTACTGTTTAATAAAATGTTCAACTTAAGTTATTTTCCAGAGGCATGGAGCGAAGGGTTAATTGTCCATATACAAAAGAAAGGCGATTTAGACGACACGGCCAATTACAGAGGAATTACATTATTAAGCAGTATAGGAAAATTATTTAGTAAAATTATTAACAATCGATTGAGTGTCTGGGGGAAAATATAATGTTTACATAGAAGCTCAAGCCGGATTTCGGAAAAGCATGAGAACAGTTGATAATATATTTGTCTTGCAAGGTATTATTTCCCATATTTTAAATCAATATAAGAAATTTTATACGGCATTTATTGATTTTACAAAGGCATTTGATTTTGTTGTGTGAGATATTATATGGTACAAACTAATAAAAATAGGCATAAGAGGTAAAATTTTGAATATAGTAAGATCAATGTATAATGTGGTTAAATCAAAAACAAAATATAATAACGAAATCAGTAATGAATCGTTTACATGTTGTTAAGGGGTAAGGCAAGGGAAATCATTATCGCCCTTTTTATTTTCAATGTATCTTAATGATATCGAGGAACACTTTATTCTAAACCAATCTGAAGGCGTTGATTTTGGCATGTTAAAATTTTTTTTATTGTTGTATGCTGACGAAATTCTTATCTTTGCAGAATCAGAAGCTGTTTTACAACATGGGTTAGATTTGTTAGATGAGTATTGTGCAAAATAGAAACTCTGTGTTAATATCAATAAAACAAAGATAATGATTTTTTTTAAAGGGGGACAAATTAGAAGAAATTTGAAGTTTATATATCAAGGAAATGAGCTTGAAATTGTAAATAAATTAACATGTCTTGGAATAGTATTCACAACGGGTGGATCTTTTTCAGCAACATATGATGCACTTTCAGGGCAGGCACTAAAAGCACTTTTTAAGTTAAAATCAAATTTGATAAAATTTACAAATATCTCAGTAAGCCATAGTCTCGAATTATTTAATAAACTTATTGAACTAATTTTAAGTTATGGCTGTGAAGTTTGGGGATTAAACAATAGCATCCAAATTGAACTAATACAACTACGTTTTTGTAAAAAGTTGCTAGGTGTCCGATCTCAAACCCAAAATAACTTCATTTACGGGGAACTTGGACGTTAACCCCTAATAAATAAACGGACCTTGTATGTTTTAAAATAATGGTTAAATATATAACAATCTGATGATGTTTTATATATTAAAATTGTTTATAATATCTTATTACATGATCTTGAACTTCATCCCGAAAACAATTCTTGGGTAAAATCTGTAAAACGGTTAGGAATGGTATTTTCAAGGAGTAGGGGACGGTAATTATTCTATATCTATTGCATAAACGCATATCTGATATTTACGTTCAAGATTGGATATCCGAGTTACAACAAACTACAAGGGGTAAAAACTATTGTATTTACGGAAATTTTTGATTTCAGCCTTATCTCAATGTTGTAAATATTTCAAAATTTAGATTCGAGTTAACGCGATTAAAAGTATCTGCTCACAGACTTGAAGTCGAAGCAGGGCGATGGCACAAGCCTGAAAAGACACCGTATGATTACAGAAAATGTTAACACTGTAACGTTCTCGAAGATGAGTTTCATTTTTTACTCGAATGTCCAGTGTTTAATAGTCTTAGAAAACAATATATAAATAGATATTATTGGAATCACAAAAATGTGTTGAAATTTATCGAGCTCTTACAAATTGACAACGCAAAAACAATTAAAAATCTTGCAACATTTATTTTTAAAGC
This sequence comes from Dreissena polymorpha, assembly GCF_020536995.1. Classification (NCBI taxonomy): domain Eukaryota; kingdom Metazoa; phylum Mollusca; class Bivalvia; order Myida; family Dreissenidae; genus Dreissena; species Dreissena polymorpha. Next base: position 6,890,348 of record NC_068368.1, on the reverse strand, counting down.
AGCTTAACTGCGAACAGAATTGTACTATCAATAGTTTCTCTCCATGTACTACTGTCTATTTGTATAGTCATAGCAATAAACGCTTTATGTAGACATTTTCTTACAACATTCAATTATATTTGAATAAGATACGAATTTACAATATGCATACTTACCTTAAATTAGTTCGTAACGGTAAACACTTTATAAATATATATACCTGTTTAAAAATATCTGTTTATTTTCAATATGCATGTCTTTAGAGTTGCAAATTCATGTATTGTTAAATCTAAATTTAAATTGCTAAACATTATATATGTTTATGCCTGTATGTCATTGACCAATGTTGACTTCATTGCGTGTTATATGTATGTATTCTCATGGGCTACAAGCCTTATGTATTTTGAAATAAATAATATTATTCTGTCAATTGCATATTAATTGTACTAATGAAAGCTATGCATACTCGTTGGTCCGATGATTTGAACTGTAAATCAATTTTATTTAAAGCGAAACATACATATTCCGTATCTTCTATATCCAATATACGCTTTTGGAAGAAATATATAACCAATCAATATTTGCAGAAACATGAAATAAGATGATACAATGCATGTTCCCATGCGTATGCACTGTCTGGGAAAAACATTACAGCATATATAAATAACAAAAATGAATCTGTATGCTACAGTGCGATCGCATTGATAAAGTAAATAGGCATACACTTGTTTGTTTGAAGAAAAATATCCACTTAATTTAAAGCGTAATTACAATAAATCTGTAAATCATCAATGTCACATGATGGCAGAAATTCGCCACTCGGCATGTAATAAATAACCTAAACAGAGGTCACTATCTTAAAAGTACCGCTTCAAACCCAACATTCATAAACACCAGTACACAATAAGCACCGTAAATCTTATTAGCCTATAGCCACCAAAAGTCAGTAGAACACGCAATAATAAGTAGGAAAAGTGTATTGTCAACGCATAGTCAATTGCTGTCATTGTTATTGATATTGGAAATGACGGTATCAGTTTAAATCTTTATTTGACACCAAGCACCAAATTCGGGTTTTACTTACGTTTGTTAAAATCCAGCTTTGGTTGTAGAATGGTAACCATTTTCAGTTGTACACTGCTGCAGGGAAACCTGCAATAAGGAACAATAAGAAACTCAGTCAACTAACTACATAAAGAGCAGATAAAGATAAGATAATCATTCTAGTACCGTATTCTATAAATTAGGTATTTATTAATGCAAACATATGCATTTCAAAATACGATGTGGAAACGATTATTTTAAACCAGCAATTTTGTCCAACACAGATAACAAATCGTTATGGTTTATTGCAATGTTTTTAAAGAACAATTTACCTTCATTGCGACATTAGGTCAATAAAAAATCTAATTGTTTTCAAGCCGTTGAAACAAAGGCGCGTTCATTGATAATCGATAATTTAGACTGTGTAAGAAGATAAAAATGCATATTTGGAAAGATTGAAAATAACCTTGATTACAATGTTGTTAAGACGCAATAAATTTGTGGATAAAGCGTCATATGAAAGACATATATCATATCATGTCCACATGAAAGTCCCTGTCTATTACGCAAGTGCCCTCTGCCAGGAAGTATTAACTGTAAGAAATAGCTGATATTTACCTTGCAATGAACAAAGCAATGTCAATATTAGATATATGTCTATCAGTTACTACGAACAGCTAATTTTGAACAGCGTTCTGATACCAAAAGAAAAAATATGGGACTCATCCGACAGCACTTTCTCTATATGTATATTGCCCCATCTAGATCCACGTTTGAGCTCTTATGGAAATATTCTATAATTTTAGATTATCAATTTAACTATGCTGTCAACTTTTTATGACATAAAGAGATATTTTATGATAATAGAGATCGTTATTAATATATAATGTATATATTGTCAATGGCCAACGTATACATTATACCAATGATAACATAGGCGTATTATGAGACCATACACATATAGGAACACTGACTCTCCAGAGGCATCGACAGGATGTGCGCCTGTTCCGTGGTAATCGTCTCAACTAGATCAGCTTAACACATGTTTGCCTGGTGGACTCTCCCATCCTTCTTAATTGGATCAATTTATTTCCAAAATCAGGAATGTCTAGTATATTTATTTTATCTGGGTCTACGCTGTTTGCCAAGGCCTTTTTCTAGACGCTAGACATAAATGGGTTCAAACCACTTGAACGATTTCTCGACCATATGCTATGCCTTATAATATATTGCAAGTGTTCTGTAATAGAATAAGACGGAAAGAATGCAATAAATGTTATAATGGAATATGTAACTTGATAAATTAAATAACGACATGGTTGGTATTCGGAAGACTGTGGGGAGAACAGCATTTACACAATATACAAGTTGTCTTGCAATATTTAAATACCCATAATATGACTTCTTGGTAATGCTTGTACATCTTGTATGAGTCAGCGTTTGTTTGTAGGTTGTCGAATGAGTTCATTTTTATCTAACTGCAGAATAGAACAAAATTACTATAATCATTGGATTTCCAATATATCTTTATTTGCCATGTCAGCAAATAGTATGGTTTATATGACATGAAAAAAAAATTGTGTTGCTGAAAGAGTTGTCCATATCGAATCAATCAGATATATTTTGAGCATTTCACAGCGGTCAGTTTTATGTACTATACTTGTTATCGACGTATCCACTATATTTATCGATTTAATTTATAATCAAACTATCTTCATGTTGATTGTGTGATTTTATGATTACAAAATACACGGAGATATATAAAAAAATAAATAAATGGCGCCCCAGTAAATAATATGATGTCAATTTTTCTCCATAAAATAATGCATGGTGGTCATATGATCAGTTACCGGATCCCAGATTTTAGTTTGGCCTCCAAACATCTTGGACATTATAATACCGAGAATATGCTGTCTTACTGCCAATTGTTGTATAATTAGAAACCTTTTTATTAGTTATTCACGTAGATGTTAATGTTTTGCAGTGTCTGATATACAAATGAATAGTAATTCAAATAAGACATATTTGATGATAACAAGAGCTGTCTCCATAGGATGACATAGGCCCCCAATAAACGCTTTGATAGAAGTTATTGAAATGCACTAAGTGACTCAGTGACCTATTTTTAGACCCGGCATGACCCATATTCTAACTTGACCTAGATATTGTCTAGATACAACTTCTGACAAGATTGGTAAATATCGGATGAAAACTATTTGAATTAGAGAGCGGACACGAAAAGTGTGACAGACTGACAGACAGACAGACTGACAGACAGACAGACTGACTGACAGACAGACTGACAGACAGACTGACGGACAGTGCGAAAACTATATACCCCCTTTTCTTCGAAAGGGGGCATAAAAATGAAGAAATGTGGATAACATTTTGTCGCATTAAGAAACGTAAATTTATTACATTTTATAGACGATTTTAAATAGGATAAATTGAAAAACAATTACTGCAGAAGTCGATTAAAGTAACGCTTGTGAAACATTTTCCTTAAGATTAATTGCAATTCCAATGTTAAATTAAAAAAAAAATACACAGTAAATACATATATAATAAAAAAAGAAGTATACACTTTTTTAAATGACAACACGAGTTATTAATTATGTACATTTTAATAACCATGTGTGTGAACCCATTGTTGTACGTTTTTAATCCGAAAAGGTAAGAACTTTTAATTTTGCGTTTAATTTTAACCCAGTTATTCCTAGCGTCTAGAAAAAAGACCATGGCAAACAGCGTAAACCTAGATAAGACACCACTTGATGCCTAAAGGAATTTCTATAAGAAATATTAGAAATATAAAAATAAATATACTAGACATCCCTAATTTTGGAAAGGATGGGAAAGTCCACGAGGCATAAATGGGTTAAGGCTTAATAATTATATAAAAACACACATCGTTGACATCTAACCTGAACAAGACCCGATGTATGTTCTATTTTGAGCATTTCAGTTAAAATCATATTTATGGAACAATAATTTATTACGCATGTCTACATTTCATTGAATTTCATTCCTGAATACAAAAAGTATATATTTGTTATTTTATATTTTAAAATCGAATCATGTGGTGGTGGAAAAACAAGTGGTTTAAGGGGACATACCGAACAAATATAAGTTATTAAATGTTTAACTAACATATCGATTAAAAAAATTCATCGACTGTCATTAGGATTATCGTACTAATACACAAAGTTTTCCCCAAAATATATTTCGCTTGCGCGGGACATTTGCACGCACATGAATGCTTTATCGAGCTTTCAGCAACATATCTCGACAAAAAACACAAACTGAACAAAATATAGACACACTTTAAATTACGACTCCAACGTATGAAGGCTGAATGTGCTTTTAATAAAATTGTTTGAAACTATGAAAATCGCTATACCAATAAATAATCATTTCACGGGTATCCACGTTAAGTCTTTGAGCGCTAGGAAGTGGTCAGTTTTGATCTAAACGGCAAGATTGTATAAACTTGGAAAAGTACCTCAATACAATATCATTTGCCAAATATCGAAGATATTGGTCTTTCGGTTTCATAGAAACATATCAAGTTTTTTCAAGTTTATTTGAGCATAACATCCAGAAGGCCAAAAGCCAAAGTGGGCAAATTAAGCGTACAGTGTTTACAAACTAAATAATCATGATAATACAAAGTTATTATACGTACACTTGCAACAATACATATATTAATAATTGTTTACATAAACTAGATCTTAATATGAAACAATACTTTCTACTTCACCAATTGACACAATTCATTATTTGAACATGTTTGATAGTTGTAGTACAATACGTGTACATGTACGCTATAATTCAACTCATTACAACTAGTTAACTGCATTGCAAACATATTGTCGTATAAGGCATGTATCAATAGGCATGATAATGATAGATAACCTTCAATGAAAAGACAATAATGACAATTGATCAAATACATTCAAAAATCAGTTGTTACAGTACATTTTAAAGGTCCGTTTAACACGTACATATATCAACAGAGTACAAATGTATTACTAGCCCTTACTATAAATGATTTATATATGTAACATCATAATTTGTGCAGCAATGTTTTATTTTCAGTTGTTAGTAATTCAATAATTTTGATTACGTCTGGTCGATTTCTGTAATACAATGGTATATACTGGGATGTTAATTCTGAATACATTCTACACTTTAAAACAAAGTGAAATTCATCTTCTAATGTGTTACACATATGACATATTCTTTCGCCTATTGGGCCCATTTCCCACTGTCTACATGCAATCTATGCGAAGAGCATCTCAGTTTAGAAAGACAAATTCGAAACTTTTTAATTGTGATCAAATCCAGATAAAGCTGGAATTTAAAAATGGCAATGTTTTTATATAAATTGGCTCTGCTTGAGTTGCCCAGTCTCTCATTCCAGTTTTGAATAAAATTATCAGTTAGTCTTTGTTTAACATTTGAGATGAACACCTTGTCATTCCCAACATCCTGAAACAACCATACCTCGTAAAATCCTAAGCTACCAGGCAAGTCTTTAAGTAGTGAACACCAGTTGATTTTATTAGGATGAACATTACAAGCCTTAACTAACATTAAGTAGACTTTTTAGTAAACTTATTTTCTGATGTTCTAATTAACTTTATCCAATATTTAATAATTTAAACATATCTAGCAGATTTTTGAAAATAGCTTTTAATGTTTGTCCTGAAAGCGTAGTTTGTGCTTCCGAAAAGGAACCTCCAGGTGTAAAAACGATACCGAGATAATTACACTTATTTTCAATAGCAACCCGTTTACCGTTATAGTAAAAATGTTTAGAAGTTTGTCGCCCACCTTTTCTGAAAATCATGATTTTTGTTTTTTCAGTGTTTACAATAAGTTTCCAGCGCTGACAATAATCTTGAAGAAAATCTAATCATTTTTTTAATTCTTCCGCTGTGTTACCGAAAATAATCATATCATCAGCATAAATTAAAAGGACATTTTAAAAGTATTAACATCAGTACCTTCTATTCCTTTAATGTTAAATTCTGACTCTAAATCATTTAAATAGTACATTGAAAATAAAAATGGGGACAAACGTTCACCCTGTCTCACTCCAAGCATGCATTCGTAGCTGTGTTACTATCACGTATTTCGTTACAATGTTTGACTTTGGACTTAATCACATTTTACATCGACCTCATGATATCAAGAATAGGACCACGAATACCTAACTTTATCAATTTATACCATAAATTATCCCTTACGACGTAGTCAAATGCCTTAGTAAAATCTATAAAAGCACAATACAACTGTGTACCATGATTTAAAATGTGAGATATGAGTCCATGTAAAACAAAACTATTATCAGCTGTGCTCATTTGGGACCTGAATCCCGCCTGTGCTTCTATATATACATAGTAATTTCCTGCCCAAACAGATAATTTATTATTTATTGTTTTGGTAAATAATTTTCCTAGTGTGCTAAGAAGTGTAATACCTCGATAATTATTGACATCCTTAATACTGCCTTTCTTGTGTAAAGGAATCACGAGACCATCTGACCATGCCGTAGGAAAATACCCTAACATAAATATTTTATTAAACGGCACATGTAAATACGGCATAAGTATACTTTTCCGTGTATAAAAAATTAATTTAAATATAAATCAGGGCTTGCACCTTTGTTCGAGCTTATTTCGGAAATTGCCTTGTTAATTGCTTGTATTGATATGGGAATAATTAATTCCTCAAACATAATATTAAACTCATTGTGTTCATACCTTTCAACAAAGTTCACAATGTCTTCATCAGGTGAAACAAACATGCTATCTGGGTTGTTAATACTTTTAAAATAATTCGCAAATACATCCATGGTTATATTTGATGTTTGTAAACCAGCTGACTGTTTTAGCATTTTCCAATACAATTTGGCATTTTTCAACCTGGCCTCTAGCAATTTTTTGGTTTGATTATTATCATATTTTAGTTTAGCTTGCTTAATACAATTCTTATATTCACTCCTACTGTTAATTAATAACGACCTATATTCATCTATTTTATTTTTTCTATATAAATTTAAATGATTATAAAAGGGTCGATCCTTTTTTAGAGCATTCAGAAGTAAACCATCTGTTAAGTTTTAATTATTAACATCATTTACATATTTAAGTCAAACACGAAGCCCCCAAAACGGGGTTCATTTTGAAACAACGGGCAAACAAACAACCAAAATGTTAAATCAGGACTATTCAAAGATCAATGTTTGCGTACTGAAAACACTAAGCGTGACCTCTCGATCTTTAATTATAAAAAAATGCAGTACATGTGGTTTTAATAATTTCAAAACATATCAATTTCTAAAGGAAAGATATGATTCGAGTAAATAGTTTTCAAACTTGTAGAAATATCAGATGTTTATTAAACAGACGATTCGCATAATTCACTTCCCTACTTAGGGAATAATAAAAATCATTCTATGAAGACCGCCGCCCTTCAGTGCGACGCCACAGCAATTTACGGAACACATCAAAGTCTAATAGCGAAAAGGCATTAATGTGTAATTATCGTTTATACGTATGCACTTATAATAAACATATACATAACTGGGAAAACCTTGCGAAAAAGTACTATTATTGTACGCGATGTTTCATAAAATGTATAAACAATTCTCAGCAAATCACGTTACTTCAATTATAATGTAGTAATGTATATCTCAATATGATTGGAATTTGCCATGGTTATTATTCCCAAAACTCCACCATGTATAGGTTTTATATCAATTTATTAATATATGATTACGAATTATAACCCGTCGGAAACTTTTTCGCTTATGTTTCATTTGACCTGTTTCAAATGAATGCCACTAAACCGATAAATAATTATCATCGTCATATTAGTCTGATATTTTCGCTTAATCGTTACTTATCTAAGAATTCGGTGATTTATGATGCGTATTTATTTAATCATGAGGTCGTTTAAACGTTTTGCTTGATAGTCCCGCAATAGAACGAAAAAAAAGCCGTGTATGAAGGATATCCAAACTATATTATACTGGGGGACATATTGTTTTACCCTGTCGGTTTGTTCGTTTATTTGCGTCAAACTCTAACATTGCCTATAACTTTTGCAATATTGAAGATCGCAACTTGATATTTGGCATGCATGTGTACCTCATGAAGTTGCACATTTTGAGTGGTAAAAGGTCAAGGGAAAGGTCATCCTTCAATGACAAAGGTCAAATATTTTGGGGGTAAGACTGTGTCAAAAACACATCTTGTTTGCATATAGTATTTGAAATAAAATGTTATTGTATTGCAATGATTTTTTTATTTATAATTGTCATATTACCTTTTTGTACGATTATACGAATTGGTATGAAAATGTGTTAATCAATCTCAAGTATGTAATTGTCTACTATTTTGTATATGCTGTAAATAATATAGAGATATACAACCATCTCTTTGTGTGTACGGATAAACTAAACTTACATCTAACGTTACAAAACCTAAAATGTGTATAACTTCTACAATGAGTGTGTGCAAAGTAAGATCATCGAGTTAGTCTTGATAATAGCATAGTTGTTATATTGTTCAGAAAATCAGGGTTAATTGAAAAACCAGCGTTATGTATGTTTAACGCCGTAACCGAATTAAACATTACAAATAATAAACTTATTACGAATGCTGTATTTGTTTAATTTTAAAAGACATGTTGTTTCCATGGATAATGTTTTCGGTCAAACCTTTTTCCATTTGAAGTTTATGTATGAGAACTATAAACCGGTTGCATTATCGTTTTTATTAACCATGTTCTATTTTATACTCGTTAGTTATCATAACCATTACTTGCATTGGTAATATTAACATTTGCTCGTAGGCTAAAAATATGTATTGTTAACACGAAACATATCAAATGTCGTTAAATGTGAAGGCATTCGTCCCCTCTTCCTTCAAATAACATTCTGGCTAAAGGGAATTCAGCGATATGAAACAAACTTCGATGAAATTAAAATCTGACTACCGGTATTCGCCGATTCTGTTAACAGGTTGATTCTCAGCCCGGAAATTTTGACAAAATCATCTTTAAGCTATATTGAATGCCTTATTACAGTACACATATTCCATGATTACACAAAACAATGTGTTACTTTGTTTCATGAACGAGACCATTACATATGTACAATAAATGCAATTGACGCAAAAATACACTTTAACCCATTTATGCCCAGCGTCTAGAAAAAAGGCCTTGGCAAACAGCGTAGACCCTGATGCGGCGCCTCATCAGGGTCTGCGCTGTTTGCTTAAATGGATTTCTGTAAGAAATATTATAAATATAGAAATAAATATACTAGACAACCCTAATTTTGGAAATAAATTGATCCAATTTAGAAGGATGTGAGAGTCCACTAGGCATTAATGGGTTAATCTTTCTTTTATGCGTCCGATTCATACGCTATTATTTCACACGATGGCCAAATAACTCACCAAGTTGATGTCTGAACAACCCGAATGAGATACCGCCGTCCCCAAAAAAAACTTATATGTTGCGTCCAAGCTCAGGCTAATCTGGGACGACATTTTACGCATTGTTATTTTGGACAAGAAACCTTTTTCAAACAATAAGGAACGAAACAAAGTCCCTCAACATAATAAACTCAACATAACATTTACCAATACATGTAATGTATATGTCACTGGATAATAACATGTTATCATGCCACTACATTTATATATACCTGACGCTGCCTTGTATATAACTTATCAGGAAGTTTTTATATCAGTGGATGTTTGGAAGAAGGTAATATTATTTGGAATCAACTAAAAAGTCATCATTCTTAATAAATAGAAACATATCCAACATATCAAACAATGTTATACCAATATAAGTATATTTAAAACACAAAACGCAACCAAAATAGAAAATCATTACTTAAACAAGAGCTGTCAGAGGACAGCGCGCTCGACTATTCGAGTGCTTGACAGTATAACGTAAGCCATCATGGGGAAATTGTTCATATTCAATAATTTATTAGACGATCTTTCAAAAATAAAAAAAGGAAAAAAAAAATTGGGAGGGGGGTAGGAGGTGAGAGGGGGTATAATGTGGGGTGTAGTAATTTATTAGATGATGTTTAAAAAAAAATTGGGGGTTAGGTGGTGGTGGTGAGAGGGGGGTATAATGTGGGATGTTGTAATTTATTACATGATGTTTAAAAAAAAAATAGGGTGGGGAGGTTGGGGGGGGGGAAGGGATTCTGGGTAGGGGCGTGGGATATTGTTTGGATGGAATCCATTGTGGTATTCAGGTAAGTGTTGTTTTGTCAAAGTAATAATAAAATTTGATCATAAATAAAGAAGTTATGGCAATTTAAGCAAAATGTTCAATTATCTAAGTGTAAAAGGGGCCATAATTATGTCAAAATGCTTGATACAGTGGTCTGTTCTTGTTTATAGGTTGGGGTCATGTTGGTAAACAAGTATGCAACATATAAAAGCAATATGTCAAAGGATATAGGAAATATTTGGGGTAGTACGCAAACTTTAACACAGATTTATCAATAATATGCATATTCTAAGTATAAAAGGGGCAATAATTATGACAAACTGCTTGATATAGTTGTCTGCTCTTGTTTATAGGTTGGGGTGATGTTGGTAAATAAGTATGCAAAATATGAAAGCAATATGTCAAGGGACAATGCAAATAAATGGGGAAGAACGAAAACTTTAAAATTTGCTGCATATTCTAAGTGGAAAAGGGGCCATAACTATAACAAAATGCTTGATAGAGTTGTCCGCTCTTGTTTATAGGTCTGGGTCATGTTGGTAAACAAGTATGCAAAATATGAAAGCAATATGTCAAGGGACAATGAAAATAATTGGGGTAGTACGAAAACATTAACATTTGCACGCTAAGGCTAACGCCGACGCCGGGGTGAGTAGGATAGCTCCACTATATATATATTTCATATATAATAGTCGAGCTAAAAATAAGCGCATGTGTTAATGACGTCATTATTGTACATTATGTTCATTGCCGCTAAAAGCACGGTTTCCTATAAATAATATGTCATTTTATTTTAAGTGAATCCGTATAGGTATGATTTACTATGAGGTAAAACATTTTACTGTCCTATTGTTGCCTTACCTCGCCGTTCTTTTATTCTAAGCTACACCTGATGTGTTATACAACGATAGGGCATATACATCTAAATCTCTAGTAACCATATAAGTAATGTGCGCTCTCCCTAGAAATCACAAGTAGCAATTAACATCACCTGATATCAAGTTTGAGGAATCAAGGGCAATCACGGAGTATAATACGTAGCATTAAAAATGTCCCCAGGTACGGCCATCGCCATAATCATCTCCATCAGTAAAAGCATTGTTATCTTGATATCCATTGGAATCCACATTTGCAAACGAAATAAATGCATTCCTATAGAGTATAAGAAATTACTGTAATTATTTAAAAAGTCTCGCCAGTAATGGATATTTCGAAACTGCAAATAGCGGTCCACACCTTTTTGACATTATAAATCCAAGAAATGCATTCTTTAAAGCTATAAGCTCAACAATAGTTGCATAAATATAAGAAATGTTTACTGTGTAAGCTTTTGATACGAAACATTCGATTCGTTTGTTATTCAACCAACTACAAAATTGGCAATAATTTAGAGTGACATGCTTAAAAATAATGACAATTGCTTTATCTTTAAATGCAATTTTAAATCAACAAACGTAGACTCTTTGCAATTTAAATCTAAATTTCTTCCGGAATGCCGTAACGGGTAGTGCCGCGCGAACTATAAAGACAATCAGACAATCATAAGGAAAGATACACTCTGGAACAATTCGAATATATTACTGTTTAATTAAACACTTTTTTACAAAACATCGTTCGATCGAGGTATTACACGACTTGAACATATCTTTAAGTACAAGAACACACATGTTCATACCTTTACAGAACTTCAAGAATTATATGATTTGCCCGTTCTGATTGTTTTCAATATACAACACGTTAGTTGGTTGTATACCAAAATGCTGGAAAGAACAAATTGAACAATGAAGAACTGTCACACGTGCCACCCAGATACCCAATTAATAAAATTACCTCGACAACAAAAAAATGTACATTTACAGACGAACTGTCAATAGAGAAAACACATATGCAAAACAACAAACAAAAACAAAAATGGGAAATACTTTTTAATAAACAGTTACATTGGGATACAATTTTCTTATTATATTCAAATCACAATCGATTCCTCCATAAGAACGTTTAATTATAAATATCTGATGAACATTCTTCCCAACAACGAAAATCTGTTTAAATAGGGAGGCGGAAAACTACAACGGGCGAGGCATGGTATGGTATTGTGCAAGGGGGGTTAGAAGGTTAGGGTTAGGGTTTGGGTTAGTGTTAGGGGTCGGGTTAGGGTTTGGGTTAGCCTAAACCCAACCCTAACCCGACCCCTAATCCTTACCCTTTTTTTGGGTTATCATCCCTGACCATGCCTCGCCCGTTGTAGTTTTCCGCCTCCCGTTTAAATATGGCATTGTAGAATCTAGTCTCTGTGATGTATGGTCAATGTACGTTGAAACAATTATGCATTTGTTTTGGAAATGCCCTATTGTTCACAACCGAGCAGATAGGTACGAATTACTTTTTAGCATAATGAAACTTAAATGGACTTGTGTTCGTTATTGAGTTCCACCGACTATGCGACATATGTATGTATGTATGTATGTATGTATGTATGTCATTATATACTCATATATGTTCGAACAAACGTAATAATACATATATTTATTTAAATTCATTTACTTATTTATCCCTTCTTTGTTTTGAATAACAAAGCTGTTATTCGCAAGAAGTATTTTTATTAACTATGTGTTGATCTTTCCATACCACTTATATAACATGGAATCGCTAGAAGAAGAATTAATATCCAAATGTACATATTTATTATACTCACCAGTCAAGTGTCCAAATAATCGCCAACCAGAAGTATTGACTTTTTTTAAAAGAACGCCATTATTCCTTGTAGGCGATATATTTTTGATGCAAAAGAGTTATAACGCGTTCTGATCAGAACAGAGGCGTATTTAGGTGGGGGCTAGGGGGCTTAATACCCCCCCCCCCAGCTGGCTGGCTAGACACGATTTTTAATAAAAATGAGCCCCTTACAGTTTCAATCCACTTGTGTATTTCCTGTCATGTGTCCCTAATTAAGCCATAAACAGTTGTCGATTTGTGTGATTAGCCCCCAGGCATGTGTTCAGACGATCGTCAGCTAAAGTGCACGCTTCATTGACTGTAAGTAATAAACTGCGCTATTTGATTGACTGAAGAAGATACATTCAACTAATGAAATTCATCCATACATTTAGCTATAGATAAATGTTTACAAATGGCTGCCGCATGAGACTTGTGAAAAACAATATTTCAATTTGTAGCAATTAAAGAGTTTAGACGAACGCAATGGACAATCATAATTATTTTTTCGGTAATTTCTCTGATGAATTTAATTGGTATTAGCTCTTTAGAGTGATAATCCTTTTGAGTAACAAGTTATTGCCAGTGAAATTCAACTGCACACTTAATGAATGGCAATTATTTTTTTGTTGTTTTGTTTTTGTTTTTTTACAAATCGGGCTAACTGCTTTGATGTTCATCCATAGTTTTTAAAATTAAAAAAGACTCAAAAATGAAGAATTACTTTGCTATATGAAACTAAATCATTTTCTTAAAGCGTGACAACATCGAGGCAGCAACACCCGAATTCAAACTACACAAGAAACCTAACGACTCACTTTGTTGACACTTTTGTGAACGAAATGGACACCCAATTCAGTGATTTGCAGACTAAGGCAGCCATGGGATTGAAGTTTATACCTGAACAAATGTGCTCCTCTCCCGTCAGTGCTAGTGACCTTGAATGGTTCAATGATGATCTCCCTTCCCCTCAGTCTCTCCCTGCCGAGTTGCACTTTATATGGCAGGCTAGGTGGAAAGGTGTACCCAACCCACCTACTTCCCTTCAGGGCTCTGTTGCACATTGTGATTCCAAGCTGTACCCCATCATTTACACTGTTTTGTCAATATCATGTGTGTTCCCTGTCACATCATGCGAGTGTGAAAGGAGTACCAGTGCCCAAGGACAAAACTAAGATCATCAATGGGTCAGGACAGGTTGTCCGCTGTGTGCCTGCTTTCCATTCATAGGGACATGGACATAAACATTTTAATGTTGTACCTAAGTTGACGTAGTAGGATATCCAACAAGGTTAAATAGGAGATCCACACATCTAACTCCGTTAAAAAAGTTATGGATAAAGATAATGTCTCCCACCACTTTAATGGTTTGAGAGACATTTGATTTACCCCTGTGTGTCTGTCTGTCCGTGTGTCTGTAACACTTGATTTGTGAACTCAAGTTCTTATTTGTTTTACATGCACTTTTATCATGCAAAATGCTGATTAGATAGCAGGAAATCGCATCATTTCAAGGTACCATTTCAAAAAAAATTCGACAACGGAAGGGGACACCCCTCCCGCACCCTCCCCTCTTCAGCCCCCCCCCCCCCCCTCTGAACATTTTCTGGATACGCCTCTGCAGAATATCTGCTAAGATATATGTAATTGCAAAGTTATCATTAAAAAATTTTAAACGATCTTAAATTTAACAAAATGTCCAAAATTTATATCCGCTTCATATACGATTTAAATAGATAAATAATCAATATTTAAACATATAATTAATTTCATACTAGATGCAAAATAAGTTTTCATTTTCTTTCTTAAGCAGTCTATAAACAATTGTTGTCGTTCTCGTTCAGGAAGATAAAGCACGTCGCTCGAACGCCCTCTTGATTGAATTACTACGCAATAGAAACAACAGACTTCATAGTAAAATAACGATGAACCTAAAATATCGAAATTTATAACACGATCATTATTGTTTGTCCGTTAATTGGCATTAATTTCAAATGGGTCATCAGAAACAGTATAGAAAAAGCTCCAGACGGAATGTAATTTGTAATCAGATATCCGTAAATTGAAATAAAAGAAATACACGGTAGACTCTTGAGAATAATAGCCATAGAACATTCCAATCATATTGAGATATTCATTACATTATAACTGAAGAAACGGAATTTGTTGACAATTGATTTTACATGGTATGAAACATCGCGTAAAAAATAGTACTTTGTCGTCAGGTTATCTCAGTTATGAATCTGTGTATACTAATTGCATATATCTATAAACGATAAGTACAGACTAATGGCTCAGTCGTTGATAAACTTGGTTGTTTTCAGTAAATTACAACGGCGTCCCATTGTAGTGCGACAGTCTTAAAAGAATGTAATTTGTATTTTTTCCCTAAGTAGGGAAGTTTCATTATACGAATAGTCCTTTTAATGTACATCTTTTTGTGTATTTTTACAGTTGTGTAAACTATTTACTTGAATCATATATATTTGTTCAATATGTTTTGAAAGAATGTTAATGTCCATGTACTGCAATTATTTTATGATTATAAGGTAAATGTCGAGTTTTTTTATTGCTATTATTTTATGCAACGAACTGGTTATTCGCAGTATGCATGTAGTTAACAAATTTTTAAAAGTTCTCCACTGAGCCTAAAGTTTCTTCTATGCATGCCTGTGGTGTAAAAAATTGCTACGTGTTTGACTTAAATATGTAAATGATGTAAATAATTAAAACTTAACATATATTTTTCTATGAAACCGAAATACATGTGTACTAATATCTTCAGAAGTGGTTGTGATATTGTATGTCGGTACTTTTCTGAGTTTATAAAGTCTTGCCGCTTAGATCAAAACTACCCATTCCTTAGTGTTCATAGACTTTAATATTGATACCCTTGAAACTGGTATTTATTAGTGTAGCGATTGCCACAGTTTCACACCATTTTACGAAAAGCACATTTAGACTCCATCAGCTGGAGTCGTAATCTTAAGGATCGTCTATATTGTGTACAGTATGTGCTTTTTGTGGAGACCATTAACGGATAGTTCGATAAAGCAGTCACACTGGTCGATTGTATGTGCGAACAAATGTCCTTGATTGTCAATATTGCAATTTTGTATTCATTATTTTGGAAAAAAAAACACAAAAGATCCCCATCAGCAGATGACGTGTCTCGTGTTTAACTCGATAGAAGACTTATTTTTTGTGTGTGACAAAGCTCTGGTTCTAGTTGGTGGTGTTATTTTTTCAAAGTTGTAACACTGTTTATAACGAATGTTTGATTCAATCATAGGTTTTATACACACACAAAATATATATATATATATATATATATATATATATATATATATATGCTAGGACTTCCGGTTTGCGCATGTGTTAGCTTATCGCTGTTGATATTAACGACAGGCAGTATGCAAATCTGTTCGAATGAAATGAATAACTGGAACTGTCTCTTGAAAAAAACCTCATGCAAAAAAATATTTACCGTGACGAAATCAATGCTTCCAAGAAGTATAATAAAATTCAATGTATAAACAAAGATGTATTATGTGCGTTTCTTTCTGTATTACGTAGAAAAGTACACTTTGTGTTTAGGTAGAGTATTTTTGGCAATAAAACGAGTTTTTATATAGCTGTTTCTTATGCACATAGCCCTGAACAATTGCGTTTGACTTAAACATCCATTTTATTCTGTATCATGACGCTAATCCAATGTTTTACAACATGTTAATTTGATGTGTTGCCTGATGGCAAATTGTATCATACACTATATTTGTGTTGTTGTTGTTGTTATTGTTGTTGTTGTTCTCTTCATGTCCATAGATACCAAGCGACCTGCAAATTCTAGACCCAAATTTGAGGACACTTTTTTATGAATATTCAGTTTTTATGTCCTGTGCCTTCATTTGTGCTACTTATTGATTATAAATGGCACATTTAGTTTGAGAAAAAGTTGCGGCATAACAGTTAACAAAATTAAAAGATCAATGTTATCTTGCCGAGTAAACAACTTGATAGATGTAAAGGCTTACCTATCTGCTCTTACGTCAGTTTCTAACAATTCTTTAAAAAAAAACTGTATTTAATAAATGAATAGTACGTTGTAAGATTAGACTAATACTAGATGACAATTGTTTATTAAGAGGTCGTATGTTAACTAGTTTGCTTGCACGCATTCATTTTGGATAGTCCCTTGATAATTGCAAACATATATTTATATGTAGCAAAAGCATATTTGTTCTAGAAAGAGAATGAAACAAAAAATATATAGTGAACGCATGATCAGAAGAAAACATCGCAGATCAATAACGTGTAACAACATAGAAAATTACTAAAAAGTATTTTAACAGTTAATATTTAAGATTTTTACTAAACCTACGTGTTTATTTTAATGACTTATTAATATGGGTATTTATGTAGTTAAACATAATGCATACATAATGCTGTTATGCATACAAGCCTAATATTTTTAACTGGCTTAAGCGACTGAGTGCACTTAATAATTTTGCAAAAATAAGTCACAAAAGTTGGTATAAACTCAGTGATAGTTTGATTGGAAACGAAACGTTTCTTTAAAACATATGACCGAAAGGATATGACCAGATATTCATCTATGTAAAAAAGTACATGCTTCAGCAGCTTGCACTTAAATACTTAGAATACAAATGTGTATTGTATGAGCTTGATTAAGTATCCTCAAGAAGATATTAATGTAATAGTGTCTTCCGTTACGTGTGTTGACTAATGTAATTGCACTTTCACTTGTAGGCGAATATGACACCGCCTGTTCAGAGAATACTTATTGAAAGATGTAATGTCAACAATGTCGTAAATATGTTCACTAATTTCCCTTGATTAAAGTTCTAAGTGCAGCAAAGACACTTCAGTGCATTATCTCCTTCGCGCCATACAGAATCATCAGCAGGGGACTTTAAGTAGATTGCCCTGCTTGTTTTTTGTCGTATTAACTAAAAGCCTGTCGGTCGGATGTGGCGCCTTGTTAAGCATATCACCAGAACAAAAAGGGCAAATATGAGGAAATATGTCGTTCTTTATATGAGCCGCGTTCTGAGAAAACTGGGCTTAATGCATGTGCGTAAAGTGTCATCCCAGATTAGCCTGTGCGGACTGCACAGGCTTATCAGGGACGACACTGTCCGATTTTATGGTATTTTTAGTTTAAAGAAAGTCCCTCCTTACCGAAAATCTAGTTTAAGCGGAAAGTGTCGTCCCTGATTGAGTTGCGAACTGCACAGGCTAATCTGGAATGACACTTTACGCACATGCATTAAGCCAAATTTTCTCAGAACAAGGCTCATATGTGTCTGATTCAAATCCTGATATTCACGTCACACGTTCATGGTCTGCACAAACTTGTCCTGGCTAAGTGCCAGGATGAAAATGGCTTAAGACAAAGTCTGTATTAAATGCTGTTGTTGTTTTTGTATAAAATTGTTATTTTCTTAAGATGAAATAATATTGATGAAATATTGGATAAATACGTGTTCGCTTTATTTTTGTATCAGTGATTTCATTTCGTGTTTATGATATTGATAAAATAGCAGCAGCATAAAAACTAGTAAACACACAATTTACTGAAAACCACAATACATAACATTTTCCTCGTAAATAAATCTTGTCTATGAAACTAAGTTTGGATTCGTAAGTTCTATCATCACCATTTTGTCAAAGAAACGTTCACTTGTCTAGACTCGCACACTGGCGATACATTCTAACTGAATATTTAATTCCTTAAATTGATATTATGGGCATCTTACAGTTTATAGGTGTCTATCGCAACCGTTGTTTATTTTTGGTGTTTTCACTTCATATACACTTATATTTGTTAATGCAGCATCAACATGCTAAAACAATATTCCGGAAAGAGAAAATAATGCGTTTGAATATCAACCGTACTTTCGTTTTGACAACTGACGACAGAAATGATTCGATTAACGATGTGAATCTAAATCGAGTTTCAGTGCAGATACGTTCATACGACACAAAGACACAATTTTGTTTTACGGATCATTTCGGCTTAGAGGACTGGGTGAATCATGTAAAATATCGAATATAATATATACTTTTTATAAACAACTGGTAGCAAGATGAGTTGCAGATAATTGATCAGTAACCACAGTTTAACTAACTCTGTTGAACTGTTAATTAATATCAGCTTAATTCAACAGTGAAGAATGCCCATAATATCACTTTAATGAACCGTTTGATCTTGCTTTCAGTATCTGCGTTAGGAAATCAAATGGGAATGGTACAAGGAATAAATTAAGCGATATTTATTCAGTTTAAGTAAGATTAAAGCACACCAACTGTAAAAAGGATTGGCAAAAACGAAAATTGTGTCATCTCATGGCTGATGTAAATGTAAAATGGATCTCAGTTCATGAACTTAAGTGTCTGAAAATCTATGAA
This sequence comes from Dreissena polymorpha, assembly GCF_020536995.1. Taxonomy (NCBI): domain Eukaryota; kingdom Metazoa; phylum Mollusca; class Bivalvia; order Myida; family Dreissenidae; genus Dreissena; species Dreissena polymorpha. The sequence goes on along the minus strand of NC_068368.1, from coordinate 6,870,908 downwards.
TGTGCTGTTAATTCGGAACAAGTTGTAATGTGTGTTTAAACGTACTATGGACAAACTTTGGAACTTAAAATAAAAGAAAGTGTCGCTAATCAAGTACCTAAGTAAATAACTGTGCATGTGACATGCCCACAGAAAGCACTTATGTGGTTTTCTGTTAGGCTGTTGATTGGCATTATACATAATATGTGAATACCTTGTTAATCATACGATGCACTTTTGTATTAACCGTGTTACGGATTTGGATGATATCGTATTAACCGTGCTACGTAATCGGATGAAATCGTATTTACCGTGCTACGGAATCGGATGAGATGTTTACGTTTGAAGCTGTATTGTTAAGAGTTTGACAATAAATACACAAATCATTTTGTATACGTCGTTTACACATATTTGCTTAAAATTCAAAGTTATAATGTTTATATGTTTATACAAACAAAATTATTTTAAAAACAAACCACATTTGGAAAATCAAATCAAAGATGTATATAATCTTTTCCTATTTAGACAATCGCACTTTACGATTGACCTTAAACAAATCATATTCCCAACTGGTTTTGCCCTTTGCTGATGACACTCCTTTTTAATTTTGATCTTAGATGTCAGATTTCAAAGGATAACAACCATGTGCAATAATGAGCGTGTATGACAGCATGTAATTGACTAAGTCTCTAGATAATAACAGAAATTACAGAAAATACGCGTCAATGTAATGCCATTTACCGCTCATATTGAGCGCGTGAAAGAAAAGCAATTTCAGTGATAAATCATATACGAAAACTATAATTTATTTTCGTTTTTCAAACACATGTTTCAATGTGCATCAAAATAAGATCATGTTCAATACTTTGTCTTACAAGTTTCAGCTTCGTTATTGATTATTGTCAAAAAAAAAACATACAAATACTATTTATAAAGGAAATAGCTATCAGGGCATTAAACGAAATCGTTCAAATGCAGAAATAGAAAACCGACTGCCAGATTCATACATTCCCATTAGCGCGTCAAATCTACTATCCACAAAAGGTAATGTTTAATGAAAGCGTTTTACTATCGGTTATGTCGTGTATTGTATTGCAGATTTACACATCGTAATGTTCCACCTAGAACGATGATGATAACGACAGAAAGTCACTCTTGCAGTTTTCAGTCCTGGACAATCTTCTACAACGCGTCCACTGGGATTACAGACAGACAGACAATTTTATTGGCGAATACAATCAGTACATAGCCATTAAAACATAATACATATTTCAATTAAATACATAGAACACACGCGTCGACTGTTTAATTGATATTATGCGCATCTAACAGGATATGCTATGTTTATATGTGTCTATCGCAACCGTTGTTTGGTGTTTTCACTTCATATATACTTATATTTGTTAATGCAGCATACTAAAACAAGAGAAAGAGAAAAATAATGCATTTGAATATCAACCGTACTTTCGTGTTGACAACTGACGACATAAATTATTCGATGTACGATGTGAATCTAAATTTATTTGTAGTGTAGACTCATTCATACGACACAAAGACACAATTTTGTTTTACGGATCATTTCGGCTTAGAGGACTGGGACAGTAATGTAAAATATCGAATATAATATATATTGTTTATAAACAACTGGTAGCAAGATGACTTGTAGATAATTGGTCAGTTACCACATTTTAACTAACTCTTTTGACCTGTTCATTCTTTTCAGCTCAATTCAACGATGCAAAATGCGCATAATATCACTTTAACAACAATCTGTGTCGAATATAACTTGTATGATAACAATTCGTTCGATTGTTGTTGTTATTTTGTTTTTGCGCCCAACATGTTGTCAGAGACGTAGATACCATCTCTGAAGTATTTCAATATTGAAGACTAGTACATATAAACTATGATATATAGCACAACAATATAGTGTAATCAGAGATGCAAAAAGGCTTTATATATTACAGATTTCTGATTATTAACGTGAGAGATGTCTCTACACGGACTGTACAGATGTAAGAAAGGTTTAAATATTATACAGAATTTGAAGGTTATGCATATTATTTTGCTACTGAAGTAATAATGTATAACTCAGTTGCTCTTCATTTTTGATGGAAAAAAAACAACTATAAAAGTTACACACAAACGCAAGTACGACAGTCACACCAGACAAATAAATTTCCAGTATATATACACCATAAAAGTATGTATAAATTACACTTACTCGTAGAATGACATTATCATTTAAGTAACGGTACGGTATGTAAAGTTTTTGTAACAAGTTGTAAAAACTACAACAATTAGTTCTGTTTTTCGTCATAATGCTGTCTCAGAACAACAGGCCAAGAATCTCATATGTAAGGGAAATAATACATACATGGCCGTTCAGGGCACCAAACACAGAGTTATCTTTGTTGTAAACTATGTCTACCTTATAACATAATTAATATATTGAATTCAACATTGTTTCTTGTATTCAGTGAAATGATACGTGTAATTGTTAAATATGTTGTAAATTTAACTCGAAATAGGGAACACTGTATCCGAATATGAATTGATATGATTAACGCTAATGAAACATATATAATGGCATTTTATTTAAACACGTTCACTGACAAGGGGTTGTTAATTTTAAAATCTCCCATATCTGTAAAATCTATAACATTCTTAACTGTTATAACATGTGAAACAAATGCTAGCAATTATAGCTAGAAACATATTTCTTATTCTATAAAAACATGTACCCAAATTTTGTGTGTATGGCACAGACGAGTTGTAAAGACAACATAAGGACATGTGTTAGATTAAAAACCATGATAACTCCTTACAAATATCGGAAATGGAGAGCCCTTCCGAAACACAGTATGTTATTTGTAATTTTCCCAAAGGGCAACGAGCTGCATGTATTGTTATATTCCGTATAATGCCAGACTGGTTTCCGCCAGAATTGTCACCAGCGCAGTGCACACATATGCAGATAGAATTCCCATGAGGTGACATCCTCACTTTTGATCATTGATAACATCTTCTTTATCAAAGGCATCGACTTAGCGGGTCTTTTAGAATGGCGATTTATTCTTTCCATTCTTAGAGAAGCCGTCTGGTCAAAGTTGATGTCGGCGCACACAGGTTACCTATCGTCACGTGATCTCGGGATTATTTAGAAGGACACATAAGAACATTGATCTGATCTTACGGACCTTGCAAATATAGTTGCATGGTTTGCTTGGGTCGAAATGCCCGTATGGATGCCCTTTTTACGATTGGCCACTTTATACATGCCAATCACGGTTCGAGGTCACAAAGTTTATATTTACGGTTTAAACAAAACAAGAATAATATGCCCTAACTTTTCTGACATTAAAAATGCCAGGTAATCGGTACATGCAAGTGGTAACAGTTGATGTTCGTTGTAAATTGTTAGGCAGATAGCCTATAAATTGTTAGGCAGATAGCCTATATACGCGGAACAATATAGAGTTAAGTGCATTTTACTTTAGTGTTCATTTGTGTTAAAAATCCCGGACATAAACCTTAGACAAAAAATAGTATAAAACAGATGATTATGCAATATCTAACCGATCGGAAATCGGTCAGTGAATGTTTGACTAACGATGTCCTTAGGTTCATGAGGTTCAGGCTCTCTATTTTTCAGGAAATCAGGGTTAATAAAATAGTATACATTTACACAAAATAGGCAATACAAATTATACATTGAAGACGAATTTCACAAAATGCAGCAAAGATACATTAGCGCCCCGAGCCGATTGTGACGAAGATATTTCGTACATGTTTCCTACAATAACCGAATCATTCGTCTTTTTAATCAGGGACGACACTTTCCGCCTAAACAAGATTTTCGGTAAGAAGGGACTTCCTTTAAACGAAAATTACCATAAACGCTGAAAGTGTCGTCCCTGATAAGCCTGTGCGAACTGCACAGGCTAATCTGGGACGACACTTTACGCACAAGCATTATGCCCAGTTTTCTCAGAACGCGACACTATTTTAAAACATTCACATCGATGCGATTCCTATTCAAATATACACAAAGTGAACCTGCATCAGCAATACACTCTTATTTTATTAGATGGTATATTATTTATGAAAAAGAAACCTTTTTCAAACAATGAGGAACGAAGCAAATGCCCTCAACATAATGAACTCAACATAACATTTACCAACAAATGTAATGTATATGTCACTGGATAATAACATGTTATCATGCCACTACATTTGACTTTGCCTTTTATATAACTTATCAGGAAGTTTTTATATCAGTGGATTTTGGAAGAAGGTAATATTATTTAGAATCAAATAATAAGTCATCATTCTTAATAAATAGAAACATATCCAACAAAACAAACTATGTTATACCAATATAAGTATATTTAAAACACAAAACGCAACCAATAACGGAAAACAGTACTCAAAAAATAAGCGCATATGCTCATGACGTTATTATTGTACATAATGTTCATTGCCGCAAAAGTACAGTTTCCTATAGATATGTCATTTCATTTTAAGTGAATCCGTAGAGGCATGATTAACTATGAGGTAAAACATTTTACTGTCCTATTGTTGCCTTACCTCGTTCTTTTATTCTAAGCTACACCTGATGTGTAACACAACAATATGCCATATACATCTAAATCTCTAGTCACCATAAAAGTAATGTGCGCTCTCCCTAGAAATCACAAGTAGCAATTATCATCACCTGATATCAAGTTTGAGGAATCAAGGGCAATCACGGAGTATAATACGTAGCATTAAAAATGTCCCCAGGTACGGCCATCGCCATAATCATCTCCACCAGGAAAAGCATTGTTATCTTGATATCCATTGGAATCCACATTTGCAAACGAAATAAAAGCATTCCTATAGAGTATAAGAAATTACTGTTATTATTAAAAAGTCTCGCCGGTAATGGACATTTTCGAAACTGCAATTAGCCGTCCATACATTGTTGACGATTTAAACCCAAGAAATCCAGCCATTAATGCTATAAACTCAACAATAGTTGCATCAATGTAAGAAATATTTACTTAGTAAGCGTTTGATACGAAACATTCCATTCGTTTGTTATTCCTTTTAACACAAACATTAATTTATCTTGCGTAACAAAAGTAAGATAACATCAAGATTTTTGCTTAAGCCACATCATAGCGTGAAATGTTTAGTTCTTATTTCTATACTTTACACATTCCTACTGATCAAAACTTATCAATTCGGGTTTCTCGATATGTTGAAGTAAGCTCAATGTCCCAATTTTTTCCTTCTTTATCTTTATATTTAAACATCGGATATCTCGATTTTCGTTATGTCGAATAATACGATATCTCGATATAAAATTTTGTCATGAGTCCCGATTTTACATGTATTTACTGTGGTTTATCTCGAAGTGCGAATAACTGTTCCAGTGTCGGCAAAAGGTGAGAAATTTTTTCTTTGATTCTTCACCGTCCCGCTTCGCCCGGCTGCACCCGATACACGTGTGTAATGTCGTTAGCCATTAACAGTAAAGCCTGTCAATTTACTGCAATTAATACACAGCTTGCCGAAAGACTATTTGTTTTTACAAACACCATTCCAAAATGCATTGAGTTATATTTTTGCGTATATAAACCGTCGCAAATTTGCAGAATGTTGTTCTATCATTGAACTCCAACAGTCATTTTCATTAGCATTTCAACAGTTTAGAAAAATTATAACCGCATGTGTTCATGCAATTCTGTAATAGCTAAACGTCATTTTAAGCATTTAAATAGCAAAATTAATCGTGCCTCGTAAAAACGCGTATATATCAGGTAGAGAGTATTATGCCACACGGTGACGGCTTTAGTTTTGTTTTGCATCAAGTTCAATATCTTGTCTACCTAAATGGATATACAAATAAACACCATATATTAACGACAAACTAGGCGATGAGAATATACCAAGTTATTGCACATTGCTTGTTTCACGTATTAGTCACGTTTTGAGTAAGTATGCAGTTCATTAATTGTTGTATTATCTCATGTAATTGCCAGGCTAACGTCCATATCCGTCCGTTGCATGCGTCATAGTACGTCGTTTTCTTTGGACACGTGATTTTGAATACGTTCACTATCTGCTATGATATATGTCATTGCAAAGTATTCATTTAAAAAAGAAATTCATACCACTATCATTTTAAAACAAATGATCTAAAATTTATTTGTATGTCCAAAATATATATCATCGCTTAATCATAAACGGTTTAAATAGATAAATGATCAAATTAAATGATACAAATAACTAATTTCATACTTTATGCAAAATATTTTTTTATTTTCTTTCTTAATCAGTCTTTACACAATTTGTATCGTTCTCATTCGGGAAGATAAAGCACATCGTTCGAACGCCCTCTTGATTTCATAACTACGCATTAGAAATAACATACTTCCCAGTTAAATAACGATGAACCGAAAATATCGAAATTGATAAGACGATCATTAGTATTCGTCCATTAATTGGCATTAATTTAAAATAGGTCATCAGAAACATTATAGAAAAAGCTCCAGACGGGTTGTAATTTGTACTCAAATATCCGTAAATTGATATAAAAGAAATACACGGTAGACTCTTGGGAATAATAGCAATAGTATATTCTAATCATATTGAGATATACATTACATTATAATTGAAGAAACGGCATTTGTGGACAATTGATTTTACATGGTATGAAACATCGCGTAAAATAATAATCCCTTGTCGTCAGGTTATCCCAGTTATGAAGCTGTTTATAATAAACGCATATATATATCATTTTATTCATTTCATTTGTCCTCGCTGATAGCCATGGTTGATTTCCGTAAATTACAGGGGCGTCCAATATTCCAACTTGTTGACACTCTCAAAAATTAAGCTACTTTTTATATTGGTAATATTTGGTCGTCCAACTGTAGCGCGGCAGTCTTCATAGAATGATATTTGAATTTTACCCACAAGCAGGGAAATGTCATTATACGAATCGTCCTTTTAATATACATGTTGTTGTGTATTTTTACAGTTGTGTAAACTATTTACTTGAATCGTGTATTTTTATAGTTCAATATGTTTTGAAAGAATGTAAATGTCCATGTACTGCAATTATTTTATGATTATAAGCTGAATGTCGAGTTTTTCGATTGCTGTCATTTTATGCATTCTTATATTTTATTCTTATATGCATGTAGTAAATGCATTTTAAAAAGTTCTCCCCTGAACCTTAAGTTTCTTTGAATCTTGCCCTTGGTGTACAAATGGGCTACGTGTTTGATTTAAATACATATGTATGTTAATGGTTTAAAAAAATAAAACTTAACATATTTTTTCTATGGAACCGAAAAACCAATATCTTCGGTATTTGGCAAATGATGTTGTATGCAGGTACTTCGTCATTTTTGAAAAACGACAAAAGACCACCATCGTCAGATGACGTGTTTCGTGTAACACCCGTATTCGAACCTCAAAGGCCAAGATCACGACTTAGAATTCAAAGATCGAATTTTGCTATAAAACAGTTTGTCCAGATGATGAGTTTGTAAATCATCGTTCAATTTGTAAATAAATTATAAAGGTAATGAAACAGCGTGTCGCGTATAAAACCAAATACAAGTTGCCTAAACGATAAAAGTAACATTAAGCAGTCATCGGGCAAATAGTGGATATAAAGAGGTTTAATAAAACTGTTCCGTTCTGATGATTTATGCAATTTTAGAATAACAAACAAAACTAACCATCATGACGATACGGCTTATCGCGTGTAATACCCGTATCGCCTCCTCAAAAATCATTATCAGACATAGAGATCCAAAGGAAACAATTGCCATAAAACGATAAGTACAATTACTTAAGCTTCGTTGATGAAGATCGTTTTTATCGAGGTGCACGTAATTTCAGTATTTTCTTCGAAAAAAATGTGGTTGCTATAGTAACATAAATAAGCTGTTACTTAAAATCTTGATTTTACCAGACTTAACACTGAGTTCTAAATACTACATATGCACTGTTGATTAAACATATGAAGGTCACGTTTTTACTTAAACATAATTAACTCGATAGGAGGCAAATGTCGGTGTTCTGTTGTTTTTTACAAAGCAGTAAAAATGTTTACAACAAATGTTTGATTCAATCATAGGTTTAAGAGACAAAACAAAAGATATATATTTATTTGCCAGGACATTCGGTCTCCGCATGTGTTGGCTTATAGATGTTGTAAGTAATGACATACAGCATGAAAATCTTCTCGAATAAAATGAATAACTTGAATTGTCTCTTGGAAAAACGAAATATCTCATGCAAAAAAAAACATTGACCGTGGCAAAATCACATATCAAATCAAGACTCCAAGAAGTATAATAAAATTCAATGTATAAACAAAGATATGTTTCATGTATTTACGTTTCTTTTCTGTATTAAGTAGAAAAGTACACCGTGTGTTTAGGTAGACTTTTTTAGGCAATGAAGCGTTTTGTTTTACTTTTCTTATGCACATAGCCCTGAACAATTGAGTTTTACTTAAACATCAATGTTATTTTGTATAATGACGCAAATCCAATGTTTTACAACATGTAAATTTGATGTGTTGCCAGATGCAAAAAACAAATTCAGACACTATATATGTGCTGTTGTTGTTGTTGCTGTTGTTGTTGTTGTTCTCTTCATGTCAATACAAACCAAGAGATCTGCAAATTCTAGACCCAAATTTTAGGACACTTTTTATGAATATATATATTTATAGTTTTCATGTCCAGTTCCTTCATTTGTGCTACTTATTGATTATAAATGGCACATAATAGTTTGAGAATAAGTTGCGGCATAACGGTTAACTAAATGAATAATAGATCAATTCTATCTTGCCGAGTAAACAACAGCTTGCACTTAACTACTAAGATTAAAAATGTGTATTATATGATCGTGATTAAGTATCCTCAAGCAGATATTTAATGTATAATGTCTACCATAAGGTGTGTTGATTACTGTTATTGCACTTTCACTTGTAAGCGAATATGACAAAGCGTGTTCACAGAATAATTATTGAAAGATGTAATGTCACGCAATGTCGTAAATATGTTCACTAATTTCCCTTGATTAAAGTTCTTAGTGCAGCAAAGACACTTTAGTGCATTATCTCCTTCGCGCCATACAGAATCATCAGCAGGGGACTTTTGTAGATTGCCCTGCTTGTTTTTTGTCGTATTAACTTAAAGCCTGTCGGTCGGATGTGGCGCCTTTCTTGAGCATATCACCAGAACAAAAAGGGCAAATATGAGGAAATATGTCGTTCTCTATATGTGCCGCGTTCTGAGAAAACGGGGCTTAATGCATGTGCGTAAAGTGCCATCCCAGATTAGCCTGTGCAGTCCGCACAGGCTAATCAAGGACGACACTTTCCGCTTTTATGGTATTTTTAGTTTAAAGAAAGTCCCTCCTTACCGAAAATCTAGTTTAAGCGGAAAGTGTCGTCCCTGATTAGCCTGTGCGGACTGCACAGGCTAATCTGGGATGACACTTTACGCACATGCATTAAGCCCAATTTTCTCAGAACAGGGCTAATATGTGTCGGATGCAAATCCGAATATTCACGTCACACGTCAATGATCTGCACAAACTTTTCCTGGCTAAGTGCAAAGATGAAAATGTTCTCATCAGAAAAAGTCTGTTTTAAATGCTGTTGTTGTTTTCGTATTAATGTGTCATTTTCATACGATGAAATAATATTGTTGACATATTAGATAAATACGTGTTCGCTTTATTTTGTATCATTGATTTCATTTCGTGTTTATGATATTGATAAAATAGCAGCAGTATAAAAACTAGTAAACACAAAATTTACTGAAAACCACAATACATAATATTTCCTCGTAAATAAATCTTGGCTATGCAACTAAGTTTGGATTCGTAAGTTCCATCCTATGGAAGCGGTGGAGGGCCCTTTTGACTTCTCACTATTGACTTGTGAGTTTTGACTTGCGAGTTAGTTTTGAAATCATTTAATTAAACCGCACTTGAAGACGGCGAGCGAGCGAAGACGGTTGTGCGAGAATATGAAATTCGTGTTTGTATGTTGTTTTCTGTGCACTCTGTTGGAGACAACAGTTGGTGTGGTGCCAGCCTATCTGCCTTTGTCGTCTCCGAATAATGAAAAAAGCAACACTAATTGAAGGATATTTCAAACAACGTTTCAAATACAGTGACATTCTTGGAGTTTTGCTACTTAAGCATGGAATTTTATTGTCACTACGTCAACTGAAAAGAATCTTGAAGAAGATGAACCTGAAACGTCGAGGTGTACATCTGCAAGCGGACTTAAAAAGCGTTGTTCACGTAATTAGCATGGAAATGCATTATAGCGGACTGTCTGTCGGCTATTGGACGATATGGCGCCCTTTACAACGGGTAACATCATGTTTGTCAACCAACTTGCCACAATAAAGTGCGCCAAACGTTTCAGGTAAAAGGTACATGATGTCAGGTTTTCCACATTATGCTTCGGAATTGTGTTGTCGTCTAATTTAATGTACATTCCACTTCTGAGCAATTCTATCCAGGTGTGTTTGTATTAGGTTAGGTTAAGAAAACAAAATTTCAAATTGTCACGATGTATCTGGTCGAGCTCGTTGAAACGACCAGAATCGCTCAAATCCTTAAACAAGTTTATCCACCACTGTAGTCCTTGTTCACGTAGCGTACCCCCAACATCTTTCATACGCTGGTTAGAAGTGCTTTTTCCAACAATAACGCTGCGGATCCCAGAAAATGGGTCGGTTTCTTCATTCCGAAAGAATTGTTGTAGAAGGCATATAATACTGTTTTCTGTGCCAGCATAGCAACGCAGTATGCGAGGTGATTTTTCAAAGCGCATCAATGCATCCAAATAATATCTGGCAATCAGTTTGGGATCGTTGTTAGTATCAGAAACCTCTAACCAGATAATTTTCCTGCTAAAACCATTCATTGCTCCGTATATACAAAATCCAAACGGCTTCAACTTATCATAACCATCTACATGCCAAATGTTGTTTGGCCCTTTTGCACAATAGGAACGTCTTTTTAGTCCATGTGCTTTTCTTATTTCAACACCATTTGGATCTATTGCCTTCATTATTTTCATAACATCTTTTTGGCTTACATGCATATTACGGGAAAAAGCCCGCGAAGCGGGCGTTGACCGTTCATACATATGGAAATTTAGACCATAAAATTACATAAGAATACCATATAGGGATGCGACTCAAAAAAATGTGCCACGCGACATATATTTTCGCGATGCTATTTATGACCTTGAACAAATCAAAAACACTTTGACATATGCTAAATCACATGTAAATACATACCTCAGAAAAATTATATCAATGACATCATAATTGTGTAGCGAATTGCACTAAATATTCTCGCATTATTTGTTTTTCTTCGCAACCGTTCCAGAATTAAGTCATTACTCAATTATCTCCCCTGAATGCTCTTCTTCAGTGGGTATAAGGTCACAATACACCAAATAGTTTCCTTATATAATTCAATGTAAAAGCGACCACTTTAAGCCAAAATAAAGTCAACATTTTGCGCATACATACCCACATAACCATACCTTTTCTGAAAGAGCATTCTTAGCTGAATTGAAATTAAGAATAAAAAAGGTATGTCATGTACAAACCAAGAAAGAACTTACCACAAATCAAAATGGACTGTTTTCTCAGCCTTTTTTAACCCCTACTCTCCAGAAAAGAGGTATCCGCCAAACCGTGTTGTTTCCCCTTGTAGTCTCGAATCGTAAACATGACATTGATTGATTAGTGCACACCAATGCCTTACCCTAGTAAGAAGAAAAGTTATTATGCGAAAGAACACAGCAACACATGTTTAAACCATAACAGCATATCTTCCTTTGATGTACTTTTAATTTTTTAGAGAGTACAGCCCTTCATGAAGAATTTATTTAGTGTATTGTAACCTATAAGAGCTATAAGATATTATGCATATAATCATAATTCCTTGCATATAAGTATATAACTATGATTACCCCACTACCATACCAATTTTGGCCATGATATCTTTTCATTTGGCAATCATACATCTTTTTTCCTAACACACCCCCTTTCCAACCAAAGCCGCCCTGATAAGCCTTTTTCTGGCTGAGCTACCCGCTAGCACTTTAGGGCTGTTTTCTTTAACTTTTCAGATAAATGTGCAAACTAAAACATCAGAAACATGCATGGGGGTGCTATGTGGGCTGAGGACAGGTTATCTGTGTCAGTGTCATGGCTCCAATCCATTTTACTGGTGTGTTTTCTGTTACTTTTTTTATTTTTTTTACCCCAAAAAGGCCAATTTAAAGCATATTATAATTTCAAAAAATGAAAATATGTTTTTTTTACCCATAGACATGCAACAGTCATGCAATTAGACAGATTAAAGTAACTTTGAAGTGCAAACATAAACAATCTTCCAGTAATTGGTCCTTTGATGCTCTTAATTACCTTATTAGTATAGAAACAGTGTTTGTAGCAGCCCCTTTAATGAAAACAACACCAATTAAGGATGCAGGTATAAAATGGTCATTCAGCCTCAAAAATGCAGAAAGTAGTCAATTTACACTGTCTTTTCACCTTTAAAGTGCTTGGAAATAATAATTGTGTACCTTTTGTGCAAAAGACTGGGTCATTTAAAGATCTTAAAGGGGCATATGAGGTCAGAATGGTGTTTGTTAGTAAGAAAAAGCAAAAATTACTGGACATTGGGTACAAAAGGGGTGAATCTAGTCGAAAAAGAGGCATAAAGCACAACTATGCAAACAACTCAAGTGCCAACACTAGATATGAAAGGTTAGAAAGGTCTGCCTTCAGCGCTCGGATTCACACAAGTGACAATATCCTTACGTTTCGTGACGTAGACGGTTCCGAAACACCAGTTAAGCCGTTGCGTCCACGAGTGAACAGGGCCAGCTATGTAGACCGGTTCAAAGTTTCAGCTTCATCCAAAGTCCATCCCGACTTGCGCACAGACAAGATCTATGTCCCTGCTTTACTGCAAACTATGATGTCAACTGAAAATGGAAAACATAGGTTGCGCAATAGCAAATGTAGGGGAGACTTGGTTATCGATGGCGTTGCATCCATAAAGTGGGGCTTTGGATGGAAAGAGAGGCTGAAATGTACCAGATGCCTATATGTTGGCAAGCACTACAAGCTGTTCAATGAAGTCAATACCAAGGGCAAGGGAAGGAGATCAGCAAAGATCAATATAGGCTTCCAGATAGGTGTGGCCAGCACTTCCATTGGGAACACAAGTTCGCGCAGAATAATGAACACTAGCAACATCATTGCACCTACTCCTAATGCGAAGCAGAAACAAGCGAACAAAGTGTGTGCTGCCCTGAAGTGCTTAAATGAGAAAAGCATGGCAGCCGTACGGAAAAACTTAGTTGCTTAAAACGCACAAATTGGACAAAAAGACGCCTCTATGGTCAACGTTAAAGGGGACACATGCTACAACAACCCAATTTTCAAATCCGACGCGACACCGTTTCAAGCCGGAACCATTGCTGTCACCACCATGTGTGAAAACAACACTAAAAACAAACAAATCTTGGGAGTACATGTGGCAAATAAACTTTGCAGAGCTGCCGCAGTGCTCAGAAATAAGGGAAAACAAGTTGAGTGCCCCAATTATAGGGGGCATTGTTCGGCAAGTGTTTCGGAACGTGAACAAATAGGGAATGAAGGGAAATGGAACAGGTCTTTAAGTACCCAGATATCCCAGGATATTAAAATAGCCAACTTCACATGTGATGGTGACAGCAGAGCTTTTCAATGAGTAAGCAGCTCTCAGAGCCACAGAGTAGGCCATTTAAAGGACCTCAGGCTTTTAGGCAACTCCCTGAAGCGAGAGATAAACAAAGCGCCATTCTCTAAGGACATGCTGCGGGGCCATACAAGGTCAAGTGTTAGAAATCGGTTTGCGCTGTCAGTGAAATCCAGATGTATGGCCGAGCTGAAAGCGGCTCACAGGACACATCAGGGCAAAATTGAGACTTTGAAGAGGGTAATGCCAGAGGTGATATCCACTATTGTGTTATGCTTCCGGGGTTACTGCGGAAATCCGTGCGCCAAGAACAGTTACGTTTGTTCGGGCAATAAAAGGCAAGCAAAAAACTTTATGCCAGCAAACGTTAAGGTGAAAATGGTGGCCAGTGACCAAGAAGTACTGAAAAAGTGTATCGAAATGGTGCTAGGTCCCATGGCTCTGGAAGCCACCAAACTTCTGACCACAACACAGAAAAAGAGAAGCAGTCAATAGGGCCTATCAAGCAGTGACCCCCAAAAATATCACTTTATCACGTAACTGTGTGGGTCGTATACATGGGCAGGTACACAAATTAAACCAGGGTTATGCGGACTCAGTACTGGAAAAGACAAGTGAACTTAACGCAAGCTTAACACCGAGATCCAAGGTAATCGGGCAGATAGGCTATGAGGACCGCAGCATTCGAAACCAAAAGCGGCCGTCGAAAGTCACCAAAGCACGTGCTTTACGTGCAAGCACAATGGATAGAAAATACAGACTGCATAAGGAGATGCACTATTGCAGAGGAATAAGTGATCCTAAACCAGATTACAGCAGCCTGCCACACCTTCAGCATCATAAATATGCGTAAAGAAGATGCTTACCTGCTCGCTGACTGCTGACTGTTGCACGACAGATTGTACCGATGCCGTCCTCACAGTAACTGAAAGATTATGCAATAAACATAATAAAAACCTGTAAAGAGTGAAAAAATATATACATATGTATGCATGTGCTTAGTGCTAATAGGCTTGTTGAATAATTATGTATATAATAATGCTGTTGTAATGCTTGTTTTTACCGAATAAACAGTCAGGAGCCGGACCATGTCCATTGCATTTTTTAAATTGGTAACATGTCCTTCGATCAATATTTGTCGCCATAGGCTCAATAGTCAAATGACACGCATTAACGCACAGGCTGTGGCCACACAGATGACTGACCAAGTCATTTCGGCCCAGTGCAACCCTTAGGTGACACATAATGGCTATTCTGTGTTCCAAGTATGACCGCCCCTTGTCATCAGAGGGCATTTTCACCCATATTCTGCCATAATAAGGCCGGTTTCCATTGGTGGTACATCCTGTCCAGACTAAACAGTCTGAATCTGGGCTTTTAAAGCATTGTTCAACTAGTCTCCCCTGCAATTGTACCCAAAAATCATGTTTGTCTTCCATTTTTAATTTTACAGACGACGCACTTGTTTAATCCAAAGTGAGTTTAGGTCACAATACACCAAATAGTTTCCTTATATAATTCAATGTAAAAACGACCACTTTAAGCCAAAATAAAGTCAACATTTTGCGCATACAGACCCCAATAACCATACCTTTTCTGAAAGAGCATTCTTAGCTGAATTGAAATAAAGAATAAAAAAGGTATGTCATGTATAAAGCAAGAAAGAACTTACCACAAATCAAAATGGACTGTTTTCTCAGCCTTTTTTTAACCCCTACTCTCCAGAAAAAAGGTATCCGCCAAACCGTGTTGTTTCCCCTTGTAGTCTCGAATCGTAAACATGACATTGATTGATTAGTGCACACCAATGCCTTACCCTAGTAAGAAGAAAAGTTATTATGCGAAAGAACACAGCAACACATGTTTAAACCATAACAGCATATCTTCCTTTGATGTACTTTTAATTTTTTAGAGAGTACAGCCCTTCATGAAGAATTTATTTAGTGTTTTGTAACCATAAACCGAAGACTGGTTCACTACATATAGTGACAGTCTTTACCAAACACAATTTAGGTGAACATAACCCGTCTTTAATATATTGCCGAATCTCAGATTTCTGTCGAATTTATTTGCTTTGATCTTTTCGATATCTTATTGTTATTATTATCCTGACAAATCACAAATTCTTGTTTAAAAATTATTTGTTTTAAACATTATAGTTGGCATCTCTATTCTTCCAGTATTCTCGCGGTATTTCAATAACGACACCCTACTGTTTATTTGTCAGAATTTGTGACGCATTTTCCATTTGCTCTCAGAAAGAAGTTTTACGTGTGATCATGAGCAATATCCTGGTAAGTTGTCGTTGTTATCCACCAGAAACACATTTATTCACAAAATTTAAAGATATTCCGATCTAACTTTTTAGTCTTTTAGCTTTAATTTTTAACGTATTTACACCTCGTCTGCTCGCACTTCACCGATATCCCGAAAGGTCACATATCACTATAATTAGTTTAGGCCTAAAACCACAAAATCCGATACCGTTGGATTTTCGTACCACAATCTTACGTAAAAAATCTTCCAAATTCGAAATCAACAAAAAACAAGACATTTATAAATTGTCTGCGTTATTGATTAAAATTTAAGATATTTGTTGGTTTTCCGTTTTTAGAAGCTGTTCTGCCAAGGCCTGGGCACCATACAAGCCATTCTTTCCAGCAAAACTGACAGTTTTGGTTTACAGAAATCAACAAAGGAGGGATTCCTGAACTATCGAAATTTCCAAGCTATACACACAATTATTATCTGTGGTGATCTTTATTGGTTCTGTTTGTTTACTTGGATGGAACATGTGGGAACTTTTATAGAACTTTGAACAGTCTATATATGTCTATCTATAAACAAAAATCAGCTATGGTATAATAAGATCAGATGTGCAAACAATGTCAAAGGGTTGTTAAATTAACAATTTGAAGGCAATTATGCTGAAAAAATATGAAAGTTCCCATACAAATTCTGTCTGTATATCGACAAGTGTCTGCCGATAATTGTCAAACTAGTAATACAAAACTATTGTGTAATTAATAAATTGGTTGTTACTTGTTAATCCATGATAAATGTTTTATGGCTAGTACAAAACCAGCAATGTTTATTTTGTAAAAGGTAATACAATAACACCACTTTGTAATTTCATTTACGTAAATATTCTTGAAATGTAGGTTGATGACAGTGTTTTAGTTTTACTTATTTTGTAACTATTATTTTATGTGCAAATAAATGATGTGAAGTGTTTTGTATCTCCACACAATACCACATACCTTTTTATATATGTACTGTGTTATGTGTTATTTGAATGTTATAATAAAAAATATGGATGATAAAACATGATGCATTCTAATATTTGCATTCAAATTGTAACTATAGAGCTATGTGTATGCAGTTTAGACTGTGATGAAAGAATTGCTACAAAATGGCTAGTTTTTTAGTGGCGACAAAATTTAAACTATTCAACAATAGTTTGCGAAAGAAAATTAGAAACTTGCAAGATACCTGTATTTATTAGATATTTTAATTGCGAAACAAGTATGTTGTTATGCTGTTACACATAATTATACATTGATAATAAATAAGAAGACAATTAGTGGTGTTAACGTTTCCCAGCAGTAGAAATCATTCTTCTGATGTCAGTGATATACAGACGAAAGCTCCAGGTATGGCTTTCAATACGTAGTGTGTGTTATTTGACAGTCTTAAACTTATTGGATTAAAAAAAATCCTGTCAAATTTGTCAATCAAAATTGATTTGACACATCACATGATTTTGATTATGTTAAATCAGTGAACTGTATGCTAAATGCAACTGCTTTAGCAAGCTGTCAAGTTGAATTGAGACATTTGATGAAACAAACTGTTTCCTGGGTAGGACCAGTACTTAGTGTCTATATGACGTACCATGACGTCGAAAGTCTACAAGACCTACGAGGTAGAACAAGAAATGTACTTCGACTTACAATTTTCACCGACCCTTGAGTGTTAGCCAATCAGAAGACACCTTACGTCTGTTGATTTTAGAGATATTTGACATTGAACATTATTATTATTATTATTTATACTGAATTATGCGACTATCGACCGCTTACTCATAGATATTGTGCGTATTTATTAAACATTATTATTATTATAATTAATACCAATTTATTATGCGACTATCGACCGCTAACTCATAGATATTGTGCGTATTTATTGACCTGGCGTGGCGGAAGTAACCTCTGACTTATGCAAGTTATGGTTATCACAAAATACGACAAACGGGGAGGTTATAATACATTATTTATCCCGTTAATGCTTGGTAACTGTTTGGTTACCGTTGGGAATTTCCTACACAGTAATGCGCTGGACGGTCGTGATACTCCGCCCCGCATGATCAATAAATACTCACAATATGCTGAATATTTTCATTTTAAAAAGGTCACAATTGAATCTTCTTCAAATTTGTATATAATCTATTTCAATGCATTAAATACTTGAAACTTTTATGTGTTGTTTTTTTGCCATTCTGATATTTTTTATTCATTTTGTCCTCAATTAAAAAAGAGATTTTAAACATTTATTATGAATAAATATGAAGGAAAAGCGGCTCAAGAGACTAGCGTTTTGATTGGCTGTTCAGAAAATGTGTACGTAGAAGTACAAACATGTATATCGAAGTACAAATTGTACTTTGACGTATAAATATGTACTTCGAAGTGTATTTTATATTTATGTCGACGTACAATTATTGTACTTCGACGTACATTTCTCTTTTTAACTTGTAGGTCTTCTTGACTTTCAACCCAAATGGTACGCCATAGTATGTCTTTAGGGTTATCTAAAGAATGCTCCCACTTAAGGGATCAATACAGAGACCTCCCAGTGACTAAGCCAGTTAGCAGACACCCCATCCACTATACCACAGACACCGAACCAGCTATAAATTCCTGTGGCTAGAACACAAAAAAATATATAAGATGCTAGATCTTTAAGCTTGGAACATGTAACTCGTTTTAAGATTGATTTTTTGGATGCATTACTTAATTATTGCAACAATTATAATATTTTGAACACAGTCATGTCCATATATTTATTAAAAATACATGGTTATCAAAAAGACTTAAAAAGCTTTTGCCCGTAAATTAGGTAGCACCTATAATCATATTATGATTAACCTTCAGCCGGCGCCATATCGTCCGATAGCCAACAGACTGTCCGCTATTATAGCGGTTCCATGCTAATTACGTGAACAACGCTTTTTAAGTGCGGTTGCAGATGTACACCTCGACGTTTCAGGTTCATATTCTTCAATATTCTTTTTAGTTGACGTAGTGACAATAAAATACCATGCATAAGTAGCAACAATCTAAGAACTTCAATGTATTTGAAACCTCGTTTGAAATATCCTTCAATTAGTGTTGCTTTTTCATTATTCGGAGACGACAAAGGCAGATAGGCTGGCACCACACCAACTGTTGTCTCCAACAGAGTGCACAGAAAACAACATACAAACACGAATTACATATTCTCGCACAACCGTCTTCGCTCGCTCGCCGTCTTCAAGTGCGGTTTAATTAAATAATTTCAAAACTAAGAAGCCACAAGACAAAAGTCCTAACTCGCAAGTCAAAACTCACAAGTCAATAGTGAGAAGTAAAAAGGGCCCTCCAGCGCTTCCATACCATCCTCACCATTTTGTGAAAGAAACGTTCACTGGTCTAGACTCGTACACCGGCGACACATTCTAACTGAATATTTAATTCCTTAATGAACCGTTTGATCTTGCTTTCAGTATCTGCGTTAGGAAATCAAATGGGAATGGTTCTAGGCATATATTAAGCGATATATTCAGTTGAAGTAAGATTAAAGCACACCAACTGTAAATAGGATTGTAAAAAAAAAGATAATTGTGTCATCCCACGGCTGATGAAAATGTAGAATCGATCTCAGTACACGAACTTCTGTGTCCGAAAATTTTTGAATGTGCTGTTGATTCGGAATAAGTTTTAATGTGTGTTTAAACGTACTATGGACAAACTTTGAAACTTAAAATACAAGAAAGTGACGCTTATCAAGTACCTCAGTAAATAACTGTGCATGTGACATGCACACAGGAAGCACTTTTGTGGTTATCTGTGAAGCTGTTGAGGCATTATACATAATAAGTTAATATCTTGTTAATCATACGATGCACTTTCGTATTAACCGTGCTACGGAATCGGATGAGATGTTTACGGTTGACGCTATATTGTTAAGAGTTTGACGATAAATACACAACTCATTTTCTATACATCGTGCACACTTATTTTCTTATAAATTCAAAATTATATCGCTTATGTGTTTAATCAAACACAATTCTTTTAAAAACAAACCATATTTCGAAAAGCAAATCAACGATGTATATAATCTTTTACTATTTAGACAATCACACTTTAAGATTGACCTTCAACAAATCAAATCCACAACGGTTTTCGTCCTTTGCTGATGGCATTCCTTCTTTTTATTTTCGGTCTTAAATGTAAGATTTCAAAAGATAACAACCATGTGCAATAATGAGCGTGTGTGACAGCTTGAAATTGACTTAGTCTCTTGATAATAACAGAAATTACATAAAATAAGCGTTAAGGTAATGCCAAGTACCGCTCATTTTGAGCGCTTGAAAGAAAAGCAATTTCAGTGCAAAATCATATACGAAAACAATCATTTATTTTCGTTTTTCAAACACATGTTTCAATACGCAACTGTGTGACTGGACTATAACGGTACAGCCTCACATATATATGTTTATCTTAACTCACCAATTTCACCAAGCACTATCCTTCATTCATAAACGTACATTAAAGTAAAGTATAGTACGTAAATTACTAACATGCGTTTTCACCAAAGACGTGTACAGTCTTAATGATCTAGTGGTTGCGCATGATATTTTTCTAGTAATAGACTTTGAACAAAGTTTGCAAAGGCATCAAAATAAAATCATTTTCGATACAAGTCTTACAAGTTTCAGCTTCGTTATTGATTATTGTCCAAAATTAAGAGCACACAAATAATATTTATTTAGGAAAGCTAACAGGGTATTAAACGAAATCGTTCAAATGCAGAAATAGAAAACCGAATGCCATATTCAAACATGCCCATTAGTGCGTCAAATCTGCTATTCACAGACTAATGCGATTAAGCCAGGCGTTTTGAGCGCTGTCACGAGAATCAGGACATAATTCGCGTCGTAAGTAGCATTCAGGAGACTCAGTTTAATTTGTATACTCGGAAATATGTTGGTACATGTATATAATCTTTTGTATTGAACGTTGTTTTACAATTACACTTTGGATAATCCAAATATATGTAATTCATGATAAGCAATATTCGCTTAATTTGTAGTAATGGATAAATCTATGAAATATCGAAGTTTTTTAGATGCGATATCCTAAAATGATGCAAACTGATTGTTCCCCTTGGTATTTCAGTACATGTAGGGATAAAGGGTGAACCTTCCACATAAGGTAATGTTTAACGAAAGCGTTGTATTGTATCGCAGATTTACACATCGTAATGTCCCACCTAGAACGATGATGATGACGACAGAAAGTCATTGTTGCAGTCTTCAGTCCTGGACAACCATCTACAATACGTCCACTGTGATTACACACACGCGTCGACTGTTTACAACAATCAGTGTCGAAAATAACTTGTTTGATACCCATTCGTTTGATTGTTGTTGATGTTTTGTTTTTGCGTTCAACATATTGTCAGTGACGTAGATAACGTCTCTGACATTGTATTTCAATACTGAAGACAAGTACATATATCATATGATATATAGCACAATAATAAAGTGTAATCAGAGATGCAAAAAGGCGATGAGCTTTATGTATACACATTTCTGAACAACAAAAACAATGGCATACAAATAATTTAGGTTATTAACGTGGGAGATGTCTCTACCCATACTATACAGATGAAAGAAAGGTTTAAATACTAAACAAAATTTGAAGGTTATGCATATTATTTTGCTACTGAAGTAATAAGGTATAACTGAGCGGCTCTTCATTTATGATGGAGAAAAACAATTATAAAAGTTACACACACACAAACGCACACACGAGTATGACAGTCACACAAGAAAAATACTTTTCACTATATTTACACAATAAAAGTATGTATAAATTGCACTTACGCATAGAATGACATTATCATTTAAGTAACGGTACGGTATATATAGTATTTGTAACAAATTGTATAAGCTACAACAATTAGTTCTGTTTTTCGTCACGTTGGTGTTTAAGAGCAACGGGCCAAGATTCTCATATGTAAGGGAAGTAATACATACATGGGCGTTCAGGGGACCAAACACAGAGTTATCTTTGTTTTAAACAATTTCTCCTTATAACATAATTATATTGAATTCACCATTGTAAGCGACCTATACACACAAATATATAGCTAGTATTGACTGAGCCTTTCGAAAAGAGCCACGACATATGTTGATCAAACTGATAAAGGTAAAAAATAAAAAAAATGACTAAAATTGTATTGCCTTTGTGCTTATTCAAAATCCTGAATTTGCAAATAATACAAATAAAATTTGAACCACACAATGCATTGAAATGTAACGTTTGTAAAGATACCTACACGATTAATATAGGGATAGTATTGACTGAGCCTTTCGAAAAAAGCTGCGACATATGTTGATAACATTGATAGTGATTACAAAATAAAGCAAGAGCACCGCCTTGCGGGTACAGACCGCTATCTATTTTTCTCAATCACAAAGGAGGAAGGGGTGGAGTGGAGAGGGTGTATAGTGTGGGGGTGTGGTCATTTATTACATTATCTTCCAAAAATGCAAAAAATGCAAAAAAATGTTGTTTTTTTTTTGGGGGGGGGGGATTCTTGGGTTGGATGGTTGAACGGTATTTCAAAAATAAAAATAAATATGTGTGTTTTTTAACCATGTTTGAATAAAACAAGAGATGTGTTTGTCAGAAACACAATGCCCCTATTGTGCCGCTTTGAATTTTTTTTTTACCTTTGACCTTGAAGGATGACCTTGACCTTGAACTTCCTCCACTCAAAATGTGCAGCTTTATGAGAACGCCGCTTTGAAATATTTTTTTGACCTTTGACCTTGAAGGATAACCTTGAAGGATGACCTTGAAGGATGACCTTGACCTTGAACTTCCACCACTCAAGATGTGAAGCTTCATGATAACGCCGCATTGAAATTATTTTTATGACCTTTGACCTTGAAGGATGACCTTGACCTTGAAGAATGACTTTGAACTTCCACCACTCAAAATGTGCAGCTTCATGAGAACGCCGCTTTGAAATTAAAAAAAAAAACCTTTGACCTTGAAGGATGACCTTGACCTTGAAGGATGACATTGACCTTGAACTTCCACCACTCAAAATGTGCAGCTTCATGAGAACGCCGCTTTGATATTTTATTTATTTTTTTACCTTGAAGGATGACCTTGACCTTTAACTTCCACCACTCAAAATGTGCAGCTTCATGATAACGCCGCTTTGAATTTTTTTACCTTTGACCTTGAAGGATGACCTTGAATTTGAAGGATGACCTTGACCTTGAACTTCCACCACTCAAAATGTGCAGCTTCATGATAACGCCGCTTTGAATTTTTTTACCTTTGACCTTGAAGGATGACCTTGAATTTGAAGGATGACCTTGACCTTGAACTTCCACCACTCAAAATGTGCAGTTTCATGATAACGCCGCTTTGATTTTTTTTTACCTTTGACCTTGAAGAATGACCTTGACCTTGAACTTCCACCACTCAAAATGTGCAGCTTAATGAGAACGCCGCTTTGAAAAAAAAAAGACCTTTGACCTTGAAGAATGACCTTGATCTTGGAGGATGACCTTGACCTTGAACTTCCACCACTGAAAATGTGCAGCTTCATGAGAACGCTGCTTTGGAAAAAAAAATGACCTTGAAGGATGACCTTGACTTGAACTTCCACCACTCAAAATGTGCATCTTCATGAGATACCCATGCATGCCAAAAATCAAGTTTCTATCTTCATTATTAAAAAAGTTATGGCCAATGTTAAAGTTTTCGGACGGACAGACGCCATATATTTGACATTTGACCGTGAAGGATGACCTTGACCTTCACCTTTCACCACTCAAAATATTAAGCTCCATGAGATACACATGCATGCCAAATATCAAGTTGCTATCTTCAATATTGAAAAAATTATGGCTAATGTTAAAGTTTTCGGACGGCCAGACACCACAAATTTGACATTTGACCTTGAAGGATGACCTTAACCTTGACCTTTCACCACTCAAAATGTGCAGCTCTATGAGATACACATGCATGTCAAATATCAAGTTGCTATCTTCAAAAGTGAAAAAGGTATGGCCAATGTTAAAGTTTTTTTCGGACGGACGGACAGACTGACTGACATACTGACGTAAAGTTCATCTGCTATATGCCACCCTACCGGGGGCATAACAATGATTTTTTTGGGGTGGGGGTTGGGGGTATAGTGTGAGGTTGTGGTGGTCATTTATTAGATGATCTTTAATTTAAAAAATATATATATATAATGGGGGGGATTCGGGGGAGATTCAGGGGGCGTGGGGATGGTTTGGGTGGAGTCTATTGTGGTATGTCAGGTAAGAGTTGTTTTGTCAAAGTATCAATCGAATCTAATCATAAATAAAGAAGTTATGGCATTTTTAGCAAAAGTTAATAATTTGTCCTTGAGAGTCAAGGTCATTCAAAGATCAAGGTAAAATTCAACTTGCCAAGTACAGTACCCTCATGATAGCATGAACGTATTTGAAGTTTAAAAGCAATAGCCTTGATACTTTAGACGTTAAGTGGATCTAAACACACAATGTAACCATATATTCAAAGTTACTAAGTCATAAAAGGGCCATAATTCCGTAAAAATGACAACCAGAGTTATGCAACTTGTAATTTACTGTCCCCTTATGATAGTTTACTAGTGTTTCAAGTATGAAAGCAATATCTATGATACTTTAGGGGTAAAGTGGACCTAAACACAAAACTTTTCAAGTATAAAGGGCCCATAATCCCGTCAAAATGCCAGTCAGAGTTACATAACTTTGCCTGCACAGTCCCCTTACGATAGTTAATAAGTGTTGCAAGTATGAAAGCAATAGCTTTGATACTTTAGGAAAAAAGTGGACCTAAACACAAAACTTAACCAAATTTTCAATTTTCTAAGTATAAAAAGGGCACATAATTCTGTCAAAATGCCAGTCAGAGTTACATAACTTTGCCTGCACAGTCCCCTTATGATAGATAGTAAGTGTTGCAAGTATGAAAGCAATAGCTTTGATACTTAAGGAATAAAATGGACCTAAACACAAAACTTAACCAAACTTTTCAATTTTCTAAGTATAAAAAGGGCACATAATTCTGTCAAAATGCAAGCCAGAGTTATCTAACTTTGCCTGCCCATTCCCCTCATGATAGTAAGTGCGTGTACCAAGTTTGAATGCAATAGCATTGATACTGTATGAGAAAAGTTTACCTAAACGCAAAACTTAACCGGACTTAACTTAACTTAACCGGACGCCAACGCCGACGCCGACGCCAAGGTGATGACAATAGCATATAATTTTTTTTTCGAAAAATAGATGAGCTAAAAATGACTAACATTCTATAACCTTTGAGCTATTATAAAATAATGAATCTGCAAATAATGTAAATTAAGTTTTCACCACACAATGCATTAAAATGTATCGTTTGTAAGAAAACCAACATGAATAGTATAGAGCTTTATTTGGCCAAGCCTTTTGAAAAAAAGCCACGACATATGTTTCTCGGATTATGGAAGTGTAAACAATGATACGCATGATTTGGTGAAAATACCCACCGTTGTTTTTATTAGTAAATACAAGGCATAGTCGAAAACAAATAAAACAATAAGATGTCTCAAATTCAACAAACCTTTGCAATGAATACTTCTTTGTTGGCAACACTTGGTTAATTATTGAACGGTCTCGCTCTGTCAAAATGGCGGCTGTGAAAATTTGCCTCGTCGCGCGAAGTCTCGTTGGGTCGAAGTCTCGTTTACGTTTTGCGTAACAACGCGTTAGCTTGTTCTTCGGTTCATTTGAGTTTCGCATCCCTTTGTTTGTATAGGTCCCTGCCATTGTGTATTGTATTCAGTGAAAAGCTATGTGTTATTGTTAAAAATGTTGTAAATCTAACTCAAAATAGGGAAAACTGTATACGAATATGTATTTATATGATTAACGCTAATGAAAACGTATATAGGTGCATTTTATTTAAACATGTTCACTGACAAGGGATTGTTAATTTTTAAAATTCCCCATATCTGTAAAATTCATTACCCTTTTAACTGTAACAACATTTTATACCAATGCTAGCAATTATAGCTGCAAAAGTTTTTCTTAATGTATTAAAATACATATACCCAAATGTTTGTTTATGACACAGACGAGTTGTTTAGACAGACAGACAGACAGACAGACAGACAGACAGACATTTTATTTAAGACTTAGTAGTACATCGTCTAAACACAAACATTACAAATAATATGTCAACATGCTAAGACATTCTCATTTCACATTTGCCGAGAAAAAAAAAAGAAAAAAAAATAACAACAAAATAAAAATCAACATGAAGGAAAAAGGTGATAAGTAAACATAAATGACGATGCCATCTCTATAATGGAGATGAGCTAGTAATGAATATACAGTTGATTTTGCAAAATATATTTATACAGACGCGGTTAACAATTTTAATAAATACAACTACACTTGTACTATTTGCTCTATGCGTATTTAAACAACATAAGCATATGTGTTAAATTAACAAACATTATAACTTCTTACAAATATCCGAAATACAGAGCCCTTTCCGAAACATCGTAAATTTTTTGTAATTTTCCCCGAAGGGCAACGAGCTGCATTTATTGTGATATTCCGTATAATGCCAGACTGGTATCAGTCAGAATTGTCATCTGCGCAGTGCACACATATGCAGATAGAATTCC